>NW_021823043.1:1100932-1173432 GCF_901001165.1 Salmo trutta
TAACAACAACCTCTCCTAGTATTAATGTCTCTAAACAGATATGACCTGTCTCTGTTTGACATCCCTCTGTAACAACAATCTCTCCTAGTATTAATGTCTCTAAACAGATATGACCTGTCTCTGTTTGGCATCCCTCTGTAACAACAACCTCTCCTAGTATTAATGTCTCTAAACAGATATGACCTGTCTCTGTTTGGCATCCCTCTGTAACAACAATCTCTCCTAGTATTAATGTCTCTAAACAGATATGACCTGTCTCTGTTTGACATCCCTCTGTAACAACAACCTCTCCTAGTATTAATGTCTCTAAACAGATATGACCTGTCTCTGTTTGGCATCCCTCTGTAACAACAACAACCTCTCCTAGTATTAATGTCTCTAAACAGATATGACCTGTCTCTGTTTGACATCCCTCTGTAACAACAATCTCTCCTAGTATTAATGTCTCTAAACAGATATGACCTGTCTCTGTTTGACATCCCTCTGTAACAACAACCTCTCCTAGTATTAATGTCTCTAAACAGATATGACCTGTCTCTGTTTGACATCCCTCTGTAACAACAACGTCTCCTAGTATTAATGTCTCTAAACAGATATGACCTGTCTCTGTTTGACATCCCTCTGTAACAACAACTATTAAAGGGTTCTCCTATGGGGACAGCCGAAGAACGCTTTTGGAAACCTTTTTTCTAAGAGTGTGCACGACTTTTACAGTAGTGCCCTATTGTAAGGAATTGGGTTCCATTTGGGACGCAGCCCTTCTCTCCGTTGCATAGTGTTTTATACAACTGTGGCAGACGGCAAAGCTCAATTAGATCATTATTCAACTAAGGAAATAAATAATGACAGATATATAATATGATTGAGTTCATAAAACCGGGAGAACATCATATTGTGTAAGGTTTCTTTCATTAATAGTGGAAGTTCCACATGCGTCACTACACCAATGTCTTTCATGTTTTATGGTGTAAAATCTGCTGATGCTTTTCCAGTTCCTCTCTCTGTCTGTCACTCATGTCCCATGTGGACATTTAGAATCCTGTGAGTGACGTGTGTCACTGCCACTTTGATCTAGGAACACATCATCAAGGAAGCACAGAGGCTATTGGGGGGATGAAACATCAACCAATTAAAATCTATAAAATAACATATTTTAAAGTGAGAGAGAGATACCATTACATAGTCCATACATATTGAAAGAGAGAGATACCATTACATAGTCCATATATATTGAAAGAGAGAGATACCATTACATAGTCCATACATATTGAAAGAGAGAGATACCATTACATAGTCCATACATATTGAAAGAGAGAGATACCATTACATAGTCCATACATATTGAAAGAGAGAGATACCATTACATAGTCCATACATATTGAAAGAGAGAGATACCATTACATAGTCCATACATATTGAAAGAGAGAGATACCATTACATAGTCCATACATATTGAAAGAGAGAGATACCATTACATAGTCCATACATATTGAAAGAGAGAGATACCATTACATAGTCCATACATATTGAAAGAGAGAGATACCATTACATAGTCCATACATATTGAAAGAGAGAGATACCATTACATAGTCCATACATATTGAAAGAGAGAGATACCATTACATAGTCCATACATATTGAAAGAGAGAGATACCATTACATAGTCCATACATATTGAAAGAGAGAGATACCATTACATAGTCCATACATATTGAAAGAGAGAGATACCATTACATAGTCCATACATATTGAAAGAGAGAGATACCATTACATAGTCCATACATATTGAAAGAGAGAGATACCATTACATAGTCCATACATATTGAAAGAGAGAGATACCATTACATAGTCCATACATATTGAAAGAGAGAGATACCATTACATAGTCCATACATATTGAAAGAGAGAGATACCATTACATAGTCCATACATATTGAAAGAGAGAGATACCATTACATAGTCCATACATATTGAAAGAGAGAGATACCATTACATAGTCCATACATATTGAAAGAGAGAGATACCATTACATAGTCCATACATATTGAAAGAGAGAGATACCATTACATAGTCCATACATATTGAAAGAGAGAGATACCATTACATAGTCCATACATATTGAAAGTGGAGGTCGTGCTGGAGTTGTGTGTGAACTGTGAACTCCATTGACTTGTCATGTAGCAGAGCTGTGGACCAGAACATTGTGGGCCTGTTTGGTGTTAGTGTGTGAACTGTGAACTAACCGTAGACTTGGTCTTGTCATGCAGCAGAGCTGTGGACCAGAACATTGTGGGCCTGTTTGGTGTTAGTGTGTGAACTGTGAACTAACCGTAGACTTGGTCTTGTCATGCAGCAGAGCTGTGGACCAGAACATTGTGGGCCTGTTTGGTGTTAGTGTGTGAACTGTGAACTAACCGTAGACTTGGTCTTGTCATGCAGCAGAGCTGTGGACCAGAACATTGTGGGCCTGTTTGGTGTTAGTGTGTGAACTGTGAACTAACCGTAGACTTGGTCTTGTCATGTAGCAGAGCTGTGGACCAGAACATTGTGGGCCTGTTTGGTGTTAGGTGTGAACTGTGAACTAACCGTAGACTTGGTCTTGTCATGCAGTAGCAGAGCTGTGGACCAGAACATTGTGGGCCTGTTTGGTGTTAGTGTGTGAACTGTGAACTAACCGTAGACTTGGTCTTGTCATGCAGTAGCTGAGTGTGGACCAGAACATTGTGGGCCTGTTTGGTGTTAGTGTGTGAACTGTGAACTAACCGTAGACTTGGTCTTGTCATGCAGTAGCTGAGTGTGGACCAGCGAGTCCTGGGCCATTTTGAGCTGCAGCTCCACCTTCTTCAGCTCTCTGAGCTGCCGGTCCCTCTCACGCTGCTTCCGTGCCAGGTTCTCATGCACGCTCTTCCTTTCCATGATGCAGTGGCCTGTATTGATGTCCAGCATACCTCTGACAAATAGAGAGATAGAAAGAGAGACATACAGAGAGAGAGAGAGAGAGAGAGACATACAGTGAGAGAGCGAGAGAGAGGGAGACATACAGAGAGAGAGCGACACAGAGAGAGAGAGACACAGAGAGAGAGAGAGAGAAAGAGAGATACAGAGAGAGAGAGAGAGAGATACAGAGAGAGAGAGAGATACAGAGAGAGACAGAGAGAGATACAGAGAGAGAGAGATACAGAGAGAGAGAGAGAGAGAGAGAGAGATACAGATAGACAGAGAGAGACAGAGAGAGAGACAGAGAGAGATACAGAGAGAGAGAGAGATACAGAGAGAGATACAGAGAGAGAGAGAGAGAGAGAGAGAGAGAGAGAGAGAGAGAGAGAGAGAGAGAGACAGAGAGATACAGAGAGATACAGAGAGAGAGAAAGAGAGAGAGACCAAGAGATACAGAGAGAGATAGACACATCAAGCTCTGTCTGTTCTGTGCATGTGGCCCCAATATTTTGTGTTTTTATATGCATTGTTGTTTATTCTGTTTGGAACCCTTGAAAACAAGATGGTAGGAACATCACTATCCAGGGATTTACCTCACGCAATAAAACATGTTCAGGAGAAGGCAGTGATACAATAAACAATGTATCAACAGTGTTATGTACAGTTGAAGTTGGAAGTTTACATACACTTAGGTTGGAGTCATTAAAACTAGTTTTTCAACCACTCCACTGTCACGCCCTGATCTGTTTCACCTGTCCTTGTGATTGTCTCCACCCCCTCCAGGTGTCGCTTATTTTCCCCTGTGTATTTATCCCTGTGTTTCCTGTCTCTCTGTGCCAGTTCGTCTTGTATGTTTCCAAGTCAACCAGCGGTTTCCCGTTCTCCTGCTTTTTGCATTGTCCTTTTTCTAGTCGTCCTGGTTTTGACCCGTGCCTGTTTCTGGACTTTGTACCCGCCTGCCTGACCATTCTGCCTGCCTTGACCAAGAGCCTGTCTGCCACTCTGTACCTCCTGAACTCTGATCTGGTTTTGATCTTTTTGCCTGTCCACGACCATTCTCTTGCCTACTCCTTTGGATTAATAAACATTGTAAGACTCCAACCATCTGCCTCCTGTGTCTGCATTTGGGTCTCGCCTTGTGCCTTTATATCCACAAATTTCTTGTTAACAAACTATAGTTTTGGCAAGTCGGTTAGGACATCTACTTTGTGCATGACACAAGTAATTTTTCCAACAATTGTTTACAGACAGATTATTTCACTTATTATTCACTGTATCACAATTCCAGTGGGTCAGAAGTTTACATACACTAAGTTGACCGTGCCTTTAAACAGCTTGGAAAATTCCAGAAAATGATGTCACGGCTTTAGAAGCTTCTGATAGGCTAATTGACATCATTTGAGTCAATTGGAGGTGTACCTGTGGATGTATTTCAAGGCCTACCTTCAAACTCAGTGCCTCTTTGCTTGACATCACGGGAAAATCAAAAGAAATCAGCCAATTGGAGACCACAAGTCTGGTTCATCCTTGGCCTGAAGGTACCACGTTCATCTGTACAAACAATAGTACGCAAGTATAAACACCATAGGACCACGCAGCTGTCATACCGCTCAGGAAGGAGACGCGTTCTGTCTCCTAGAGATGAACGTACGTTGGTGCGAAAAGTGCAAATCTATCCCAGAACAACAGCAAAGAACCTTGTGAAGATGCTGAAGGAAAAGGGTAAAACTGCTCCAAAACCGCCATAAAAAAGCCAGGCTACGGTTTGCAACTGCACATGGGACAAAGATCATACTTTTTGGAGAAATGTCCTCTGGTCTGATGAAACAAAAATAGAACTGTTTGGCTATAATAACCATCGTTATCCTCTTCGGGATAGGGAGCAGTATTTTCACGGCCGGATGAAAAACGTACCTAAATTAAACAGCCTGCTTCTCAGGCCCAGAAACTAAGATATGCATATTATTAGTAGATTTGGATAGAAAACACACTGAAGTTTCTAAAACTGTTTGAATGATGTCTGTGAGTATAACAGAACTCATATGGCAGGCAAAAACCTGAGAACAATCCAACCGGGAAGTGGGAAATCTGAGGATTGTAGTTTTTCAAACCATTGTCTATTGAATTTGTAGTCTTTACGGGGTCATGTTGCACTTCCAAAGGCTTCCACTTGCTGTCAACAGTCTTTAGAACCTTGTTTGAGGATTCTATGGTGAATTTGAAGGGAATAACAGCCCAGGGAAGTAGGTGTCCCATTATAAGGCATGGGCTCAGTCACACGCAAGGACTTGGGAGCGAGCTGAGTTCATATTCACTCCCAAAGAGAATGGATAGGTCCGGTTGGAATTGTATTGAAGATATATGTTAAAAACAACCTAAAGATTGATTCTATACATCGTTTGACATGTTTCTACAAACTGTAGTATAACTGTTTTGACTTTTCGTCTGGACTAAGTAAGCACGCGCGTTATGGATTTGGATAGTGAACCTAACGCGCAAACAAAATGGATGTATTTGGACATAAATATGAACTTTATCGAACATTTATTGTGGAGCTGGGGATCCTGGGAGTGCCTTCTGATGAAGATAATCAAAGGTAAGTGAATATTTATAATGTAATTTCTTAGTTTTATTGATTCCAAGATGGTGGGTTTTTGTTTGCTAGTTGTTGGTGTCTTCTGGGCTGTACTCAGATTATTGCAAATTGTGCTTTCGCCGTGAACCTTTTTTGAAATCTGACAAAGCGGTAGCATTTAGGAGAAGTCTATCTATAATTCTGTTGCATAACACTTGTATATTGATCAAAGTTTATGATGAGTATTTCTGTAATATGTGTGCTCAAGGCTCATTCAAAGGGGGGTTTGGAGGCAAAACATTTCTGAACATTATGAGCCAATGTAAAATGGGGTTTTTGGATATAAATATCAACTTTATCGAGCAAAACATACATGTATTGTTTAACATGAAGTCCTATGAGTGCCATCTGATGAAGATCATCAAAGGTTAGTGAATATTTTAGCTGTACTTTTGGTTTTTGTGATGCATCTAGTTGCTTGGAAAATGGCTGTGTGGTTTTTCTTGTGGAGTTTATGTCCTAACATAATCTAATTTTATGCTTTCTCCGTAAAACCTTTTTGAAATCGGACAATGTGGTTGGATTAACGAGAGTCTTATCTTTAAAATGGTGTAAAATAGTTGATTGTTTGAGAAAATGGAATTATGAGATTTTAGCTGTTTTGAATTTGGCGCTCTGATTTTCCAGGGGTACTCAAAAGGTTAAGTTTGGAGGAAAAAGGGGGAGGCTTGCAAGCCGAAGAACACCATCCCAACCGTGAAGCACAGGGGTGGCAGCATCATGTTGGGGGGGTGCTTTGCTGCAGGAGGGACTGGTGCAGTTCACAAAATAGATGGCATCATGAGGATGGAAAATTATGTGGATATATTGAAGCAACATCTCAAGACATCAGCCAGGACGTTAAAGCTTGGTCGCAAATGGGTCTTCCAAATGGACAATGACCCCAAGCATACTTCCAAAGTTGTGGCAAAATGGCTTAAGTACAACAAAGTCAAGGTATTGGAGTGGCCATCACAAAGCCCTGACCTCAATAGGACCTCAATCCTATAGAAAATTTGTGGGCAGAACTGAAGAAGCGTGTGCAAGCAAGGAGGCCTACAAACCTGACTCAGCTACACCAGCTCTGTCAGGAGGAATGGGCCAAAATTCACCCAACTTATTGTGGGAAGCTTGTGGAAGGCTACCAAAAACGTTTGACCCAAGTTAAATAATTTAAAAGCAATGCTAGCAAATACTAATTGAGTGTATGTAAACGTCTGACCCACTGGGAATGTGATGAAAGAAATGAAAGCTGAAATAAATAATTATCTCTACTCTTATTCTGATATTTCACATTCTTAAAATAAAGTGGTAATCCTAACTGACCTAAGACAGGGAATTTTTATTTGGATGAAATGTCAGGAATTGTGAAAAACTGAGTTTAAATGTATCTGGCTAAGGTGTATGTAAACTTCCGACTTCAACTGTATGTACTATCGCTGCATACAGATGCTGCTCTAGATACATGGACATTGTCTGCAGCCAGTCCTGTACCTCTGTCCCATCATAATGACCTCCTTCTCCTTGGTCATCTCCTGCTCTTTCTGCAGCATGCTGTGTTCCCTCTCGGCAGCCTCCAGGTGTGCCCTGCACCCCTCCACCTGCCTCCTCACCTCCCTCTTCTCCTCCTCCAGGGAGCGACAGCGGGCCTCCGTCATCTTCTGCAGAGCCGTCACCTCAGACAGCTGCTCGTCCAGGGCCGCCTTACTTTTCTCAACCTCCCTGGCCACCACAGAGGAAGACATGCATTACACCAGGCTGGTAGACTGTAGGCTTAACCCAGCGAGCAAAACAGCCTGCAAAGATGTCATTCCAGCCAGTTTTGACATAGAGACATTGGTCTGTAGGGTTAGCCATTTACTCTTGGTAGGTGCCCCAAAAAACTGTGGACTGGATCAAGATTTATGTTGGGAGTCTCCCTTCCATGACTCATGAACATGGCCTTACTTCCTGCTTTAGTAGCTACAGAGTTAGTTATGAAGGTTATGTATAGCACATCACCAGTACATGAATTCATAGCCAGCTACATCTTACGTACATCTTTTTCCTGTTGATCCTCTCAATCTCCTTCCCCAGCTGGCCAGGTACAGACAGAAGCTGGGCCAACTCAGCCTGGTGACACAAGACAACACACCATAGAGAAGGACATTATAGAAAAACTAATCAGCTCTTCTACTTCAATGGTTTTATATAATGCCCTTCTCTATGGTGTTTAAAACACAAGACTGACCCTCTACCACTCTCTACCACCCCTCTGCCACCCCTCTGCCACCCGCTACCACCCCTCTGCCACCCTTCTGCCACCCCTCTGCCACCCCTCTGCCACCCTTCTGCCACCCGCTACCACCCCTCTACCACCTCTCTACCACTCTCTACCACACCTCCCCCTCTACCACCCCTCTACCACCCTCCGCCACCCCTCTGCCACCACCCTCTGCCACAATCTGCCCCCACCTCTGCCCCCCCTCTGCCCCCCTTGTGCCCCCTCCAACCTGTCACCTGGTTGTTTACTATGATGTCCTTCTTGTGGTCCAGTTCTCTCTGCTCCCTGGTCATCAGTTTGTGCCTGGCCTCCATGTCCTCCAGCAGGCTGTGTATCTCCTGTCTCCTCTGAGACACCTCCTTCCTCAGCTCCTCACTGCTGTCCTTCAGGGTCTTCGCACGCTTCTCCAGCTCCTGAGGACACACCAGGAGCAATGGCTTATGGGACATACAAAATACATCAACATTGACACAAATACACATTCATGCATGCAAGTGCAAATCATGGACACACACACACACACACAGTACTGTGCCAGCTATTTGAAGGGGATATCAAAGCTAATAGCTGGGTTGTGACAGATTCTGGGAATCTGATCATATACATCCATGTGATTATAGTGTTGCTTTACTGGGTGTTAAAAAGTAATTACTGTATAACTGTAACCAAAGCAACTGTAGTAAAAAGTTCATTAAAGGAGTAATGTAAAATACCATTAGATCAATGATCGGGCCTCTCTTAGTGGTAGACACAGAGGCATGTATGGTACCACAACCCAATGACAATGAGGAGACTGAACCGTCAAGAAGCCAGCCTCATCAATCAAGCATTTTGACAAGGATGCTTCGCAGCAAAGACACCGTCTGTTTCTCTGTGCTCTCACTGTGTGTGTGTCATCTCTCTGCTTCTAAATGAGTGATTTACTACTGCAGGTGACATGAAGGAATGTCATGCTGTGGTGCCAGGTGTATGATGGGACATGTGAATGACTATCAACGGGAGATAAATCTGTGACTGTTGCACTGAGATACTTACAACTGGTTTGGGTTGAGTCTCATAATCTTTCTCCAGGCAAAACTTCTCTTCTGTGAGACTGTAAACAGACACGGCATCACTTCCAGCACGTCTCCTTCCACGGAGGGCCGAGTGTCTGCAGGTTTTCACTTGTACTTGACTGATGAATTAAGGTCACTAGTAAGACTTAAGGTCATTAGTAAGGAACTCCCCTCACCTGGTTGTCTAGGGCTTAACTGAAAAGAAAAACCTAAAACCCACAGACACTAGGAACTCCATGGAATGATGTTGACACCCCTGATTTAGAGGAAGGAACAAGAGGAAGGAACTTGAACACAAATTCTCAGAAACACAGAGATGCAAAAGTGACCAACGTTCACGACAAGCTTAGGAAACAAGTGGCTGTGCAATATCCTCAAGTAACCTTGCCTAGACCTTAGCTCAAACCCCTAACACAGTGGAGGAGGACAGATGACCAGGGTTCTACTGTAACACAGTTGATGAAAAGAGGCAGGGAAATATAGCCCTGTAGCCATACTGAAAATATGTACTGCTTTTAGAAAAGTGTTGGTCAAATTCTGAGTTTCTTGGCAACATCTGAGTAAAACACTGGTTTGTCAGTGGTTGCAACTATGTGAAATGTTCAACTGAGTTCAACTGTTGACAGGGTTCAGATATTTAAGTCCAGGGGTAGATATTACATTCCTGACACTTATAAAATATCCTCAGTGAGAAATTGCTGTGTGAATAGACATCCCTCCAGGCTACTTTCACTACTTTCACAGCACTTGTGTTGCTTCCTGGTAATCTGTAAATACTGCATTTGAAGCTAAAATGACTGACAGTTGAATTCCTGTCTATCTGTCTGGCTTGTGATCAAGGGCTTAACATTGCACATCTAAAGACATGTCTTCCCAGTGAGCATCTGTCTGTCGTATGGAGGGTAGTTCACCAGAGGAAGAGAGGAGGCTGCCAAAAGCTATACACATCCACAAGATAATATACAACAAGAGACAGCAGAGTTCATTACAACATCTAGTCAGAATGCAATGTAAGCAATGGTTTTCATTTAGCCTCATATTTCAATTACTGCTGTAGGCCTTCTCATCTTAACAATAGGAACAACATCTAGCCACAGATACAAAGGTCATATCTTCAGGAACAATGTGAATATCATTTACCCACTGATATGAAGGACATATCTTCAGGAACAATGTGAATATCATTTACCCACTGATATGAAGGACATATCTTCAGGAACAATGTGAATATCATTTACCCACTGATATGAAGGTCATATCTTCAGGAACAATGTGAATATCATTTACCCACTGATATGAAGGTCATATCTTCAGGAACAATGTGAATATCATTTACCCACTGATATGAAGGTCATATCTTCAGGAACAATGTGAATATCATTTACCCACTGATATGAAGGACATATCTTCAGGAACAATGTGAATATCATTTACCCACTGATATGAAGGACATATCTTCAGGAACAATGTGAATATCATTTACCCACTGATATGAAGGTCATATCTTCAGGAACAATGTGAATATCATTTACCCACTGATATGAAGGTCATATCTTCAGGAACAATGTGAATATCATTTACCCACTGATATGAAGGTCATATTTTCAGGAACAATGTGAATATCATTTACCCACTGATATGAAGGACATATCTTCAGGAACAATGTGAATATCATTTACCCACTGATATGAAGGACATATCTTCAGGAACAATGTGAATATCATTTACCCACTGATATGAAGGTCATATCTTCAGGAACAATGTGAATATCATTTACCCACTGATATGAAGGACATATCTTCAGGAACAATGTGAATATCATTTACCCACTGATATGAAGCTAATATCTTCAGGAACAATGTGAATATCATTTACCCACTGATATGAAGGCCATTTCTTCAGGAACAATCTGTTCTAGGCCCCATCCCTGGTGAATCATAGTGTGCGTCTCAAATGGTACCCTAATCCCTATGTAGTGCCCTACTTTTGACCAGAGCCCTATGGTCCCTGGTCTAATGTAGTGCATTATATAGGGAATAGGGTGCCATTTGGGACAGCCATAGCCGTATTCTAGTCCTTGCTGATTAAATGACTGATGAAGAGATCTTTCCTTTCATGTCCTCTTTCTATGTTTTTTACACAAGCTTGTTTCATCAGTTGCTAAGCAATGTTCCAATGGCCTTTCTGTGGCCTTTCAGTTTAACTGTGTGTGTGTGTGTGTTGTGCAGAGAGAGGACAGCAGCGTTCTTTTCCGTGCTGTGTTTTGGAGGCGTGCTTGACCTTTCGGACACAAGGACAGGAGTGTTGTTGAGAACAAGTGGAGGAGACTAGTGAAGCTGGCTAGAGCCAGAGGCACACCTAATAATAATGAATCATTTGGTGGGTTATATTTGTCCTGTTTCATTATACGCGTGTGTGAAATGGAAATGTGTTTATTGCATATCCCCCTCAGACACCCTCAGAGAGTGGGGTCACATGCAGGGTCAGCCATTATCAACAGCAACCCTGGAGCAATTAGGGTTAAGTGCCTTGTCAAGGGCACAATGGCAGAGTTTTCACCTTGTCGCTAAGGGATTCGAACTAGCAACCTTTCAGTTACTGGCCCAACGCTCTTACCCCTAGGCTACATGCCGCACGTACCACTTCCAGGACTGACAGGACTAAACAAATGGCTCAAGAGCTGGGCCTACCCTTAACCTCAGACAGAGACAGACACAGACAGACACACAGACAGACCGACAGACAGGCACACATAGACAGACAGACACACACACACAGACACACACACACACACACACACACACACACACACACACACACACACACACACACACACACACACACAGACAGACAGACAGACAGACAGACAGACAGACAGACAGACAGACAGACAGACAGACAGACAGACAGACAGACAGACAGACAGACAGACAGACAGACAGACAGACAGACAGACACACATAGACAGACAGACAGACACACATAGACAGACAGACAGACACACATAGACAGACAGACAGACACACATAGACAGACACACAGACAGACAGACAGACAGACAGACAGACAGACAGACAGACAGACAGACAGACAGACAGACAGACAGACTGACAGACTATATCTCTCTCTCTCTACGCTAGGCTCTAGTCAGTGTGTGTGTCCTCACCACTCTAGCTGGTAGTTCATCTGGTAGTCCCTCTCCTCTGCCTGTCGCAGGTCGTTGTGGAACTTGAGGAGCTGCTGTCTCATGCGGCTGACCTCTGTGTCTGGCCCCTCAGGGAACTGCTCAGCCTTCTCCAGCTCTTTCTGCTGGCGCTCCAGCTCTGCTCTGAACCGCTTGGCCTCCTGCAGCAGCCGGATCTCTGACTGCTGAGAGCTGGGGTGGGGAGATGGGAGTCACAGACAGACACAGACAGATCTCTGACTGCTGAGAGCTGGGGTGGGGAGATGGGAGTCACAGACAGACACAGCCAGATCTCTGACTGCTGAGAGCTGGGGTGGGGAGATGGGAGTCACAGACAGACACAGCCAGATCTCTGACTGCTGAGAGCTGGGGTGGGGAGATGGGAGTCACAGACAGACACAGACAGATCTCTGACTACTGAGAGCTGGGGTGGGGAGATGGGAGTCACAGACAGACACAGGACATAGACAGATCTCTGACTGCTGAGAGCTGGGGTGGGGAGATGGGAGTCACAGACAGACACAGGACACAGACAGATCTCTGACTGCTGAGAGCTGGGGTGGGGAGATGGGAGTCACAGACAGACACAGCCAGATCTCTGACTGCTGAGAGCTGGGGTGAGGAGATGGGAGTCACAGACAGACACAGACAGATCTCTGACTGCTGAGAGCTGGGGTGGGGAGATGGGAGTCACAGACAGACACAGCCAGATCTCTGACTGCTGAGAGCTGGGGTGGGGAGATGGGAGTCACAGACAGACACAGACAGATCTCTGACTGCTGAGAGCTGGGGTGGGGAGATGGGAGTCACAGACAGACACAGGACACAGCCAGATATCTGACTGCTGAGAGCTGGGGTGGGGAGATGGGAGTCACAGACAGACACAGACAGATCTCTGACTGCTGAGAGATGGGGTGGGGAGATGGGAGTCACAGACAGACACAGCCAGATCTCTGACTGCTGAGAGCTGGGGTGGGGAGATGGGAGTCACAGACAGACACAGCCGGATCTCTGACTGCTGAGAGCTGGGGTGGGGAGATGGGGGTCACAGACAGACAGATCTCTGACTGCTGAGAGCTGGGGTGGGGAGATGGGAGTCACAGACAGACACAGGACACAGCCAGATCTCTGACTGCTGAGAGCTGGGGTGGGGAGATGGGAGTCACAGACAGACACAGGACACAGCCAGATCACTGACTGCTGAGAGCTGGGGTGGGGAGATGGGAGTCACAGACAGACACAGCTAGATCTCTGACTGCTGAGAGCTGGGGTGGGGAGATGAGAGTCACAGACAGACACAGACAGATCTCTGACTGCTGAGAGCTGGGATGGGGAGATGGGAGTCACAGACAGACACAGGACACAGCCAGATCTCTGACTGCTGAGAGCTGGGGTGGGGAGATGGGAGTCACAGACAGACACAGCCAGATCTCTGACTGCTGAGAGCTGGGGTGGGGAGATGGGAGTCACAGACAGACACAGGACACAGCCAGATCTCTGACTGCTGAGAGCTGGGGTGGGGAGATGGGAGTCACAGACAGACACAGGACACAGCCAGATCTCTGACTGCTGAGAGCTGGGGTGGGGAGATGGGAGTCACAGACAGACACAGGACACAGCCAGATCTCTGACTGCTGAGAGCTGGGGTGGGGAGATGGGAGTCACAGACAGACACAGACAGATCTCTGACTGCTGAGAGCTGGGGTGGGGAGATGGGAGTCACAGACAGACACAGACAGATCTGACTGCTGAGAGCTGGGGTGGGGAGATGGGAGTCACAGACAGACACAGCCAGATCTCTGACTGCTGAGAGCTGGGGTGGGGAGATGGGAGTCACAGACAGACACAGCCAGATCTCTGACTGCTGAGAGCTGGGGTGGGGAGATGGGAGTCACAGACAGACACAGGACACAGCCAGATCTCTGACTGCTGAGAGCTGGGGTGGGGAGATGGGAGTCACAGACAGACACAGGACACAGCCAGATCTCTGACTGCTGAGAGCTGGGGTGGGGAGATGGGAGTCACAGACAGACACAGGACACAGCCAGATCTCTGACTGCTGAGAGCTGGGGTGGGGAGATGGGAGTCACAGACAGACACAGACAGATCTCTGACTGCTGAGAGCTGGGGTGGGGAGATGGGAGTCACAGACAGACACAGACAGATCTGACTGCTGAGAGCTGGGGTGGGGAGATGGGAGTCACAGACAGACACAGACAGATCTCTGACTGCTGAGAGCTGGGGTGGGGAGATGGGAGTCACAGACAGACACAGACAGATCTCTGACTGCTGAGAGCTGGGGTGGGGAGATGGGAGTCACAGACAGACACAGGACACAGCCAGATATCTGACTGCTGAGAGCTGGGGTGGGGAGATGGGAGTCACAGACAGATCTCTGACTGCTGAGAGATGGGGTGGGGAGATGGGAGTCACAGACAGACACAGCCAGATCTCTGACTGCTGAGAGCTGGGGTGGGGAGATGGGAGTCACAGACAGACACAGACAGATCTCTGACTGCTGAGAGCTGGGGTGGGGAGATGGGAGTCACAGACAGACACAGACAGATCTGACTGCTGAGAGCTGGGGTGGGGAGATGGGAGTCACAGACAGACACAGACAGATCTCTGACTGCTGAGAGCTGGGGTGGGGAGATGGGAGTCACAGACAGACACAGACAGATCTCTGACTGCTGAGAGCTGGGGTGGGGAGATGGGAGTCACAGACAGACACAGGACACAGCCAGATATCTGACTGCTGAGAGCTGGGGTGGGGAGATGGGAGTCACAGACAGACACAGACAGATCTCTGACTGCTGAGAGATGGGGTGGGGAGATGGGAGTCACAGACAGACACAGCCAGATCTCTGACTGCTGAGAGCTGGGGTGGGGAGATGGGAGTCACAGACAGACACAGCCGGATCTCTGACTGCTGAGAGCTGGGGTGGGGAGATGGGAGTCACAGACAGACACAGACAGATCTCTGACTGCTGAGAGCTGGGGTGGGGAGATGGGAGTCACAGACAGACACAGCCAGATCTCTGACTGCTGAGAGCTGGGGTGGGGAGATGGGAGTCACAGACAGACACAGGACACAGCCAGATCTCTGACTGCTGAGAGCTGGGGTGGGGAGATGGGAGTCACAGACAGACACAGCCAGATCTCTGACTGCTGAGAGCTGGGGTGGGGAGATGGGAGTCACAGACAGACACAGGACACAGCCAGATCTCTGACTGCTGAGAGCTGGGGTGGGGAGATGGGAGTCACAGACAGACACAGGACACAGCCAGATCTCTGACTGCTGAGAGCTGGGGTGGGGAGATGGGAGTCACAGACAGACACAGACAGATCTCTGACTGCTGAGAGCTGGGGTGGGGAGATGGGAGTCACAGACAGACACAGACAGATCTGACTGCTGAGAGCTGGGGTGGGGAGATGGGAGTCACAGACAGACACAGACAGATCTCTGACTGCTGAGAGCTGGGGTGGGGAGATGGGAGTCACAGACAGACACAGCCAGATCTCTGACTGCTGAGAGCTGGGGTGGGGAGATGAGAGTCACAGACAGACACAGGACACAGCCAGATCTCTGACTGCTGAGAGCTGGGGTGGGGAGATGGGAGTCACAGACAGACACAGCCAGATCTCTGACTGCTGAGAGCTGGGGTGGGGAGATGGGAGTCACAGACAGACACAGCCAGATCTCTGACTGCTGAGAGCTGGGGTGGGGAGATGGGAGTCACAGTCAGACACAGGACACAGCCAGATCTCTGACTGCTGAGAGCTGGGGTGGGGAGATGGGAGTCACAGACAGACACAGACAGATCTCTGACTGCTGAGAGCTGGGGTGGGGAGATGGGAGTCACAGACAGACACAGACAGATCTGACTGCTGAGAGCTGGGGTGGGGAGATGGGAGTCACAGACAGACACAGACAGATCTCTGACTGCTGAGAGCTGGGGTGGGGAGATGGGAGTCACAGACAGACACAGCCAGATCTCTGACTGCTGAGAGCTGGGGTGGGGAGATGAGAGTCACAGACAGACACAGGACACAGCCAGATCTCTGACTGCTGAGAGCTGGGGTGGGGAGATGGGAGTCACAGACAGACACAGCCAGATCTCTGACTGCTGAGAGCTGGGGTGGGGAGATGGGAGTCACAGACAGACACAGCCAGATCTCTGACTGCTGAGAGCTGGGGTGGGGAGATGGGAGTCACAGACAGACACAGGACACAGCCAGATCTCTGACTGCTGAGAGCTGGGGTGGGGAGATGGGAGTCACAGACAGACACAGGACACAGCCAGATCTCTGACTGCTGAGAGCTGGGGTGGGGAGATGGGAGTCACAGACAGACACAGACAGATCTCTGACTGCTGAGAGCTGGGGTGGGGAGATGGGAGTCACAGACAGACACAGACAGATCTGACTGCTGAGAGCTGGGGTGGGGAGATGGGAGTCACAGACAGACACAGACAGATCTCTGACTGCTGAGAGCTGGGGTGGGGAGATGGGAGTCACAGACAGACACAGACAGATCTCTGACTGCTGAGAGCTGGGGTGGGGAGATGAGAGTCACAGACAGACACAGGACACAGCCAGATCTCTGACTGCTGAGAGCTGGGGTGGGGAGATGGGAGTCACAGACAGACACAGCCAGATCTCTGACTGCTGAGAGCTGGGGTGGGGAGATGGGAGTCACAGACAGACACAGGACACAGCCAGATCTCTGACTGCTGAGAGTTGGGGTGGGGAGATGGGAGTCACAGACAGACACAGGACACAGCCAGATCTCTGACTGCTGAGAGCTGGGGTGGGGAGATGGGAGTCACAGACAGACACAGGACACAGCCAGATCTCTGACTGCTGAGAGTTGGGGTGGGGAGATGAGAGTCACAGACAGACACAGGTACTGATGGGTCATATGACAGGGCAGAGATGTGGTCAGCTGACTCAGCTCATCACCCTCAGGTAGGAGGGGAATCACACAGGTCCTAGTGGTCCACAGACACAGATGCTGGTAGGGACTAGCCTCTGTCACAGACTTTCACCTCAACTGGGTGTCCGAGGGTAGTTATACACTGAGTCTACAAAACAATAAGATCACCTTCCCAATATTGAGTTACACCCCCTTTTGCCCTCAGAACAGCCTCAATGTGTCGGGGCATGGACTGTACATGGTGTCAAGTGTTCCACAGGGATGCTGGCCCATGTTGACTCCAATGCTTCCTACAGTTCTGTCAAGTTGACTGGATGTCCTTTGGGTGGTGGACCATTCTTGATACACACAGGAAATTGTTGAGGAGTGAAAAACCCAGCAGCCTTGCAGTTCTTGACACAACCGGTGTGCCTGGTACCTACTACCATACCCTGTTCAAAGGCACTTCAATATTTTGTCTTGCCCATTCACCCTCTGAATGGCACACACACAATCCATGTCTCAGTTGTCTCAAGGCTTAGAAATCCTTCTTTAACCTGTCTCCTCCCCTTCATCTACACTGAATGAAGTGGATTTAACAGGTGACGTCAATAAGGGATCATATCTTTCACCTGGATTCACATGGTCAGTCTGTCATGGAAACAATATAATGTTCATAATGTTTTGTATACTCAGTGTATACAGGTAGTGATGGGTCATTTTAAACACGTACTGATGGGTCATTTTAAACAGGTACTGATGGGTCATTTTAAACAGGTACTGATGGGTCAATAATATGGCACAGGTCCAGTCCAGTCCTCATACAGAGTGGCTTGTGTTATCCATGTAAACATGTAAGGAGTGTCTATGGACAGGGAGAGATGAGATCAGTTACCTTTTCAAGGTGTCATGGAGCAGGCTGAAACTGGCTTTGAGCTTCGCTGCTTTGGTCCCGCTGATCTTCCCAGTAGAGAACAGCTACAAGAGAACAAAATCCTTCTTTCAATAATCATCTGCCTAAAGCCTTGGACCCGAATCAGCATCTGGGAAGTCATCCATGTCTCTCCATCTGACCACAGAGCGATTAGCTCTCCTTGCACATGTCAAATAAAAGCTCAACCACAGAGATTAGATGGTTCCAGTGGCTGTAAACCAGTCTGTTGTTTACACCCCCCCCACCTCCCCCCCACCTCTCTATAGTGTTTATCACCGTGCCAATGCTACAGAACATCTGGGTTTGCTTCAACTACAAAGGAACAAAAACAGAAATCCATATCCGTAAACGCAATTCAGTTGCTATTCAGCGAGAAAACTCTTCCAGTCTTGAAGTATCTTTATCCAGCTGATCTTCACAGAGCCAGGCTGTGATGGTTGGAATGATGAAAGACACATCAAGCTGCCAACACGTTTGTGCATCACTGATGTTTTAGGTGATTGTCTCAGATCAGAGTGCACTACCACACTGTGATCTGTTATAATGACTTCATCTCACCGGGAAGCTACAGCTGCCATAAAATAACTGATACTTTGGATTCATCTCATTACAGTTTATCAGAGCGCTGCAAGTTTACTGGAAACCCCATGTCTTAAAAGGAAAATGGGGAATAACGAAGGTATAGAATAATGTATTAGTTACCTGGGAATGGTTGCACACCCTGCATCA
The DNA here is from genome assembly GCF_901001165.1 of Salmo trutta. Lineage (NCBI taxonomy): Eukaryota > Metazoa > Chordata > Actinopteri > Salmoniformes > Salmonidae > Salmo > Salmo trutta. The sequence goes on from NW_021823043.1 coordinate 1,119,564, forward strand.
AGAGGTTAATGAGTCATACAGGTATAGAGACACATAGGATTACAGGTATAGAGACACATAGGATTACAGGTATAGAGACACACATAGGACTACAGGTATAGAGACACACATAGGACTACAGGTATAGAGACACACATAGGACTACAGGTATAGAGACACATAGGACTACAGGTATAGAGACACATAGGACTACAGGTATAGAGACACATAGGACTACAGGTATAGAGACACACATAGGACTACAGGTATGGAGACACATAGGACTACAGGTATAGAGACACATAGGACTACAGGTATAGAGACACATAGGACTACAGGTATAGAGACACATAGGACTACAGGTATAGAGACACATAGGATTACAGGTATAGAGACACATAGGATTACAGGTATAGAGACACACATAGGACTACAGGTATAGAGATACATAGGACTACAGGTATAGAGACACATAGGACTACAGGTATAGAGACACATAGGACTACAGGTATAGAGACACACATAGGACTACAGGTATAGAGATACATAGGACTACAGGTATAGAGACACACATAGGACTACAGGTATAGAGATACATAGGACTACAGGTATAGAGACACATAGGACTACAGGTATAGAGACACATAGGACTACAGGTATAGAGACACACATAGGACTACAGGTATAGAGATACATAGGACTACAGGTATAGAGACACACATAGGACTACAGGTATAGAGATACATAGGACTACAGGTATAGAGACACACATAGGACTACAGGTATAGAGACACATAGGACTACAGGTATAGAGACACACATAGGACTACAGGAATAGAGAGACACATAGGACTACAGGTATAGAGACACATAGGACTACAGGTATAGAGACACATAGGACTACAGGTATAGAGACACACATAGGACTACAGGTATAGAGACACATAGGACTACAGGTATAGAGACACACATAGGACTACAGGTATAGAGATACATAGGACTACAGGTATAGAGATACATAGGACTACAGGTATAGAGACACACATAGGACTACAGGTATAGAGACACACATAGGACTACAGGTATAGAGACACACATAGGACTACAGGTATAGAGACACATAGGACTACAGGTATAGAGACACACATAGGACTACAGGTATAGAGACACACATAGGACTACAGGTATAGAGACACACATAGGACTACAGGTATAGAGAGACACATAGGACTACAGGTATAGAGACACATAGGACTACAGGTATAGAGACACACATAGGACTACAGGTATAGAGATACATAGGACTACAGGTATAGAGACACACATAGGACTACAGGTATAGAGACACATAGGACTACAGGTATAGAGACACACATAGGACTACAGGTATAGAGACACATAGGACTACAGGTATAGAGACACACATAGGACTACAGGTATAGAGACACATAGGACTACAGGTATAGAGACACATAGGATTACAGGTATAGAGACACACATAGGACTACAGGTATAGAGATACATAGGACTACAGGAATAGAGACACACATAGGACTACAGGAATAGAGAGACACATAGGACTACAGGTATAGAGACACATAGGACTACAGGTATAGAGACACACATAGGACTACAGGTATAGAGATACATAGGACTACAGGTATAGAGACACACATAGGACTACAGGTATAGAGACACATAGGACTACAGGTATAGAGACACATAGGACTACAGGTATAGAGACACACATATGACTACAGGTATAGAGACACACATAGGACTACAGGTATAGAGACACATATGACTACAGGTATAGAGACACATAGGACTACAGGAATAGAGAGACACATAGGACTACAGGAATAGAGACACACATAGGACTACAGGTATAGAGACACACATAGGACTACAGGTATAGAGACACATATGACTACAGGTATAGAGACACACATAGGACTACAGGTATGGAGACACATAGGACTACAGGTATAGAGACACACATAGGACTACAGGTATAGAGAGACACATAGGACTACAGGTATAGAGACACACATATGACTACAGGTATAGAGACACACATAGGACTACAGGTATAGAGACACATAGGACTACAGGTATAGAGACATAGGACTACAGGTATAGAGACACATAGGACTACAGGTATAGAGACACATAGGACTACAGGTATAGAGACACACATAGGACTACAGGTATAGAGACACACATAGGACTACAGGTATAGAGACACATAGGACTACAGGTATAGAGACACACATAGGACTACAGGTATAGAGACACATAGGACTACAGGTATAGAGACACATAGGACTACAGGTATATAGACACACAGGACGACAGGTATAGAGACACACATAGGACTACAGGTATAGAGACACATAGGACTACAGGTATAGAGACACACATAGGACTACAGGAATAGAGACACATAGGACTACAGGTATAGAGACACATAGGACTACAGGTATGGAGACACATAGGACTACAGGTATGGAGACACATAGGACTACAGGTATAGAAACACACATAGGACTACAGGTATAGAGAGACATAGGACTACAGGTATGGAGACACATAGGACTACAGGTATAGAGACACATAGGACTACAGGTATAGAGACACATAGGACTACAGGTATGGAGACACATAGGACTACAGGTATAGAGACACATAGGACTACAGGTATAGAGACACACATAGGACTACAGCTATAGAGACACATAGGACTACAGGTATGGAGACACATAGGACTACAGGTATAGAGACACATAGGACTACAGGTATAGAGACACACATAGGACTACAGGTATAGAGACACACATAGGACTACAGGTATAGAGACACATAGGACTACAGGTATAGAGACACATAGGACTACAGGTATAGAGACACACATAGGACTACAGGTATAGAGACACACATAGGACTACAGGTATGGAGACACATAGGACTACAGGTATAGAGACATACATAGGACTACAGGTATAGAGACACATAGGACTACAGGTATAGAGACACATAGGACTACAGGTATAGAGACACACAGGACGACAGGTATAGAGACACAGGACTACAGGTATAGAGACATAGGACTACAGGTATAGAGACACATAGGACTACAGGTATAGAGACACACATAGGACTACAGGTATAGAGACACATAGGACTACAGGTATAGAGACACATAGGACTACAGGTATAGAGACACATAGGACTACAGGTATAGAGACACATAGGACTACAGGTATGGAGACACACATAGGACTACAGAAATATATAATATGTAACCCTGACAGTTATGTCTGTTAGAGATGAGAACCAGGCCTGGTTGGTACTGTAACCCTGACAGTTCTGTCTGTTAGAGATGAGATCCAGGCCTGGTTGGTACTGTAACCCTGACAGTTCTGTCTGTTAGAGATGAGAACCAGGCCTGGTTGGTACTGTAACCCTGACAGTTCTGTCTGTTAGAGATGAGAACCAGGCCTGGTTGGTACTGTAACCCTGACAGTTCTGTCTGTTAGAGATGAGAACCAGGCCTGGTTGGTACTGTAACCCTGACAGTTCTGTCTGTTAGAGATGAGAACCAGGCCTGGTTGGTACTGTAACCCTGACAGTTCTGTCTGTTAGAGATGAGAACCAGGCCTGGTTGGTACTGTAACCCTGACAGTTCTGTCTGTTAGAGATGAGATCCAGGCCTGGTTGGTACTGTAACCCTGACAGTTCTGTCTGTTAGAGATGAGAACCAGGCCTGGTTGGTACTGTAACCCTGACAGTTCTGTCTGTTAGAGATGAGAACCAGGCCTGGTTGGTACTGTAACCCTGACAGTTCTGTCTGTTAGAGATGAGATCCAGGCCTGGTTGGTACTGTAACCCTGACAGTTCTGTCTGTTAGAGATGAGAACCAGGCCTGGTTGGTACTGTAACCCTGACAGTTCTGTCTGTTAGAGATGAGAACCAGGCCTGGTTGGTACTATAACCCTGACAGTTCTGTCTGTTAGAGATGAGATCCAGGCCTGGTTGGTACTGTAACCCTGTCAGTTCTGCTCAACCAACATGGAATAGGTCAATTATAAGGTCTATGGTTTTCAATTCCTCTGTAAAAATTAAAGACAGTTTCTTGTTCAGTGGCTGGGAGCCACTTAAAGGAATGGATAGTTGAAAAGTTTCAATTCTCAACAACAACAAAAACAGTTACCCTATCAGTTATATAGAGTTCCAGACAGTTACAATATTCATAAGGATGAGTCATGAACAGTAGACTATTCCATAGATATCCTAGAAATAACAAAAAGAGTCACTTTATTCGTAAAGTCAAGTGCTTTTCCTGCAGGTGAGGAGGACTCGTTAATGGATAGCCCGTCTGGCTCAGAGGGACAATACTTCCTGATCACAAGATGGCTGACGTTGACCCATGACCGCCACCACACAGAGCCCTGTGACATTGCCAGTTTCAGCCTGCTACAGGATTTGAGCTGTTATGTTTATCTTTCACGGCTCTAATGTCATCTCACCTTTGACCCAAAACTAAGGTGTATAACGTGAGTTTCAATAGAGGGTTTGAATTGCAAATATTGCATCACTTTCAATATGACTAATCCTGAATGAAACATCATACTGTGGAATAATATAGCGTGAATGACTTCCGGCTTGTGAAAAGCTATAGCCCACTTTACAGGAATCCCACAACCCACCACAAACTGAATCTGTCAGTAGGAAAAGCGAACAAATCGTCGTGGCAGAGAGAAGATGCTCTGTATACAAATGATCTTTTCTCAGACATTAGAGTTGTGGTGATGTCATATTCATACATTAAATCTAAAACTGGCATGGCAACGAGACCAGAGTTAAGAAGGAAAGAGAAACATTGGCGTTGATCCACAGTAACACTGAGATTGGAGCTTGGAGATAAAACAAGTGCACTGCAGGACCATAGCCTTTCTCTCTGTTCAGGTGATCTAGTATCTGTCACGGTCGTGATAACGGACGGACCAAGGCGCAGCGTGTGTTGAGTTCCACATCTTTATTAGCAGTGAAAACTTAAACAAAAAACAATAAACATACAACGAACGTGAACTACGTGGTGCTGAATGCACTCACACAAAACAATATCCCACAAAAGCAGGTGGAACAGGGACACCTTAAGTATGATCCCCAATTAGAGACAACGATCATCAGCTGCCTCTAATTGGGAACCATACTCAATCCCAAACATAGAAATAAATCGACTAGAACACCCCTTAGTCACGCCCTGACCTACAACACCATAGAGAACCAAGGGCTCTCTATGGTCAGGGTGTGACAGTACCCCCCCCCCCCCCCCCAAGGTGTGGACTCCGGCCGCAAAACCTGAAACCAAATGGGGAGGGTAGGGGGGGTGACTAGTGTCGGTGGCGGCTCCGGTGCGGATCTTGGCCCCCGCCCAGACCCCGGATCCGGCCATGGCGCTGGGCTGAATGCCGTGCCTGGACTGGGCATCGGCACAGAGGAAGGCTCCGGCCTTGGAGCGGTACTGGATGCCGTGCCTGGACTGGGCACCAGCGCAGAGGAGGGCTCCGGCCATGGAGCTGGGTTGGACGCCGTGCCTGGACTGGGCACCGGAGGAAGGCTCCGGCCTTGGAGCGGGACTGGACACCGGCGCAGAGAAAGGCTCCTGCCATGGAGCGAGACTGGACGCTGGGCCTGGACTGGGCACCGGCACAGAGGAAGGCTCCTGCCATGGCACTGGCGCAGGAAGCTCCGGGCCGTGGACCGTCACTGGAAGCTCCTGGCCGTTGACCGTCACTGGAAGCTCCGGGCCGATGACCGTCACTGGAGGCTCCGGACTGTGAACCGTCGCTGGAAGCTCCGGACTGTGAACCGTCACTGGAGGCGGCACAGGTGGCACCGGACTGATGACACGCTCTTCAGGGCGAGTGTGGGGAGCCGGCACAGGACGCACCGGACTGGGGAGGCGTACTGGAGGCCTGATGCATGGAGCCGGCACAGGTGGCACCGGACTGATGACACGCATTTCAGGGCGAGTGCGGGGAGCTGGCACAGGACTCGCCAGACTGCTGACAGGCTCTTCAGGTCGAAAGTTGTGCAGAACACACCTGGACAACACCTCTCTCCCAACTTTTCCATCGCCTCCCTGGCTGTCTCTGGCTCTTCAGGACGAGTGCGGGGAGCTGGCAAAGACGGCACCGGACTGATGACCCGCTCTTCAGGGCGAGTGCGAGGAACCGGCACAGGACGTACTGGGCTGAGAAGGCTCACTGGAGGCCTGGTGCGTGGAGCCGGCGCAGATGGCACCGGACTGGTGTCACGCTCTTCAGCACGCCTGCGCTGCAGCATACTCCTCGCTACCACCTCTTTACTCTTTATCTTTCCTTGAATTCCTCCTCCGACTCCCAAACGGGCTCTGGCACTCCCCGCTGCTCAGTCAACCACCCCATGTGCCCCCCCCCAAAGAAATGTACATTTACATTTGACATTTTAGTCATTTAGCAGATGCTCTTATCCAGAGCGACTTACAGTAGTGAGTGCATACATTTCATAAAAAAAATTCTCCGTAACGGTCCCCCGTGGGAATCAAACCCACAACGCTGGCGTTGCAAACACCATGCTCTACCAACTGAGCCACAGGGGACCGTGGTCCCCAACTGAGCGACCGTGTGGCCGTGGTCCCCGGCGTCGTCGCTGTCCTTCCTGATCTTTCTGTGATTCTCTCCAAGGAAGGGACTCGCATCCTCCCCGGATTTCCTCCCAGGTCCAACTCACTTTATCCTCCCGAGCACGCTGCTTGGTCCTTGAATGGTGGGATATTCTGTCACGGTCGTGATAATGGACGGACCAAGGCGCAGCGTGATGAGAGTTCCACATCTTTATTTGCAGTGAAACTTCCAAAAAAACAATAAACCAACAAGGAAACGTGACATCAGTGGAGCAACATGCACATGCACAAAACAATATCCCACAAAGTAGGTGGGAACAAATGACAACTTAAGTATGATCCCCAATTAGAGACAATGATAAACAGCTGCCTCTAATTGGGAACCATACCCACCAACAAACATAGAAATACAAAATACTAGATAACCCCCCTTGTCACGCCCTGACCTAAAACACCATAGAGAACCCCAAGGGCTCTCTATGGTCAGGGCGTGACAGTATCATCCCTCTAAGGCCCTCAAACCGACCACTTCTACCACTTCATAAAGGGCTTAGTGTCCTAGTTCAGGCTAAATATCCAAGGACACAAAACAGCAAAACAACAAGATGGGGAAAACCTACAGGAGAGTATCTTAATTCCTTTGTACTGACTCACTTGTCTGTTCAGGGAAATGGGTTGACTGCAGCTCAGTCAGAACTCTGCCTTCCTACTCTCTCTTTAAATGGTTGACTTTGCTGCTGGTATGGAGTGGTGGAATTACGCAACACAGCCCCTCCCACCCACCCCTCCCTCTCTCTCTCTCTCCTGATATTAATGACACAACTATCTCAGGCAGGAGGCAGTCTCCTGCGCTCACTCTCCTGCAGGCTGCTCTCTCACGCTGCTCTCACTCTCTCTGACTGCGTAGCTGAGAAACACACACTCACTCACACAAACACACACACACACTCAGTCAAACACACACCATGAGGCTGGTCGTGCTGTGTGTCGTGGCCTCCACCACTCTTCTGCTGGCAGTCCCATGGAGCTCCGCAGCAGACCCAGGAGACGGAGCCCAGAGATGGGATAAGGTCCAGGATAAGCCTGCTACAGGAGGGGTTTCAGGGGGCTGCCCTGTGAGGATGAAGCCTTCTGGCCAGTGTGGAGAAGAGGACGACTGCCCCTACCAGATCACCCTGCCTCCACTGACCATCCAGCTGCCCAAGCAGTTCAGGATGCTGGAGAAGACCATGAAGGAGCTGCAGAGCCTGAAGGAGACGGTGAACCGGCTGAAGAGGGACTGTCTGGAGTGCCGGCAGCAGGCTGACCAGAGCCTGCAGAGGGACAGCGGGGAGGCAGCAGGGGGTCCCGGTACGGGGATGGGACCAGGGTTTCTGGAAATACAGTCTAGCACCAGTAAGGAGGAACGAGGAGACGGGGGAACCAACACAGGACCTGATGGGGATGGCATTGGCACTAGCACCAGTTCTGGCAAAGGCAAAGGCACTGGCTCAACCGGCGGTTCTGTGTTTGAGATGCAGGTGAAGATGAACAAGATGTCCAGCAGCCTGCGTAACGCACGGGGCCAGATCACGGCTCTGCAGGGCCGTCTAGAGGAACTAAGCCTCATCAACATGAGGAACGTGGAGGCCATCGTGGACAGCAAGGTGGAGAACATCACTGGAGTGATCAATAAGCTCAGCAACAACTGTAACCACCAGTGTGCCGTCCAGCCCTCTCCTCAGTGTACGTCTATTTACTTATTCTCTTTATTTAATTAACCAAACAGGTTATTGAGAATTTGACAGTAAAATTCTGTATAACCTTTAACTGATTTACAAAACCCTCTGTTATTACTAAACTATCATTATTCTGTAAACTGCAGAACTCCCCTCAGTGTAAGTGTTATTGAAAATAGCCCCTCTGTTCTCTTATAGAAGCTCCTCTAGTCTCTTGTTATTGCTAACCTATTGTTCCCCTCCAAGCTTCAGTCAGACAGACTTATTATAAAACCAGGCTTTCATGCACTGCATGCAGTATTGTACAGTATGCCAGCCCTCTGTACTGAGCATGAGTACTCTGCCGTATCAAAAGGAGAGTCGCAGGTTTAACTCCAGATCATCACCCTTTATTTATGCATGGTCCTAAACTAACACTGCTACTGTACAAGGGAATTGCATTATTTCCTCACACTTTATCTTTCAAAACTCATTGGGATAGTCTGATATTTTGAGTGTGAGATAGTCTGATATTTTGAGGCTGAGATATTCTGATATTTTGAGTGAGATATTCTGATATTTTGAGTGAGATATTCTGATATTTTGAGTGAGATATTCTGATATTTTCAGTGGTCCTTCCGATGGAAAGAGATATGCATATTTTCATATGGGCTTAATAGGAACCAATTTGAAATGAATCATTTTCCTGTCAGTTTCAATACTGTAGACCACTGTAAGGTACTTCATTCTGGAGATCTGAACTGAAAACCCCATGTCCAATTATCAATGGAATGCAAACTAGTCTTATCAAAGTTCCATTTCCATCTAGAGGTAACTCCAGGGGACATATTTCAGTAGTAATCATAAAACATATTACCATCCATCCAAATGGATATGGAACCATTCCTAAAGCATGTGACAACCATCTCCTCCATTGGCTATTATCTGAAAAACACATGTGAGGTCCTTTTGAAATGGATCGACTCCCGACAGCAGTGTGATTTCTCCAGCCAGTGTACTTGGGACAGTGTTAACGTGCGGTCATTTCAGTGTGAACATTGGGACAGTGTTAACGTGCGATCATTTCAGTGTGAACATTGGGACAGTGTTAACGTGCGATCATTTCAGTGTGAACATTGGGACAGTGTTAACGTGCGATCATTTCAGTGTGAACATTGGGACAGTGTTAACGTGCGATCATTTCAGTGTGAACATTGGGACAGTGTTAACGTGCGGTCATTTCAGTGTGAACATTGGGACAGTGTTAACGTGCGATCATTTCAGTGTGAACATTGGGACAGTGTTAACGTGCGGTCATTTCAGTGTGAACATTGGGACAGTGTTAACGTGCGATCATTTCAGTGTGAACATTGGGACAGTGTTAACGTGCGGTCATTTCAGTGTGAACATTGGGACAGTGTTAACGTGCGATCATTTCAGTGTGAACATTGGGACAGTGTTAACGTGCGATCATTTCAATGTGAACATTGGGACAGTGTTAACGTGCGGTCATTTCAGTGTGAACATTGGGACAGTGTTAACGTGCGGTCATTTCAGTGTGAACATTGGGACAGTGTTAACGTGCGGTCATTTCAGTGTGAACATTGGGACAGTGTTAACGTGCGATCATTTCAGTGTGAACATTGGGACAGTGTTAACGTGCGGTCATTTCAGTGTGAACATTGGGACAGTGTTAACGTGCGGTCATTTCAGTGTGAACATTGGGACAGTGTTAACGTGCGGTCATTTCAGTGTGAACATTGGGACAGTGTTAACGTGCGGTCATTTCAGTGTGAACATTGGGACAGTGTTAACGTGCGGTCATTTCAGTGTGAACATTGGGACAGTGTTATCGTGCGATCATTTCAGTGTGAACATTGGGACAGTGTTAACGTGCGGTCATTTCAGTGTAATAACTCCTTTATTACACTTGCCAACTGGATGATGCAATGTGTTGCCTTCCGACAGTTGGTCATGGTGAGATCAGAACACTATGTAGAAGTACTTGTCTTAGATTAATCTGTCATGTTTTGTATAAGAGCTCTGCAAATTACTCTGGATAGCTTGACAAGATAATGTCAAAAGTGATTCATGTAAAGATTATGGAGAAACAGGCAATATAAAGTGTTTCCAGTTAGAGTCGGGAGCATCCAGTATCAAAGTGCAGTAGTATTTGTGTGTTCTGTTGTTGACACAGCCTTCTTTCTACTGGCCATGTTTCTATCTTGATATGGGAAACTACTGTCGGCTCAACAACAACAGAACGTCAGCAGTCAGACATCTCCCAATCTCAGCTCTGTAACGGATCATTAAGCCCCAATTCACAGTTAAACTAAACAGTGTGCTTTCTATCTCTGATTGGATTTGAAGGTGTTTGCGGACATACATCGAGGGAGTCTACCTTTGGATCATTTAACTGAATCATGTTCTCTATTCATTTATAAACACTTTTAAGCTTCCTTTAATGTCCCAAGCCTTTTTCTGTAGAAATTAAAGGAACTGTTTGCCTGTAATGTGAGAATGCACAAGCTTTTCATTGGGAGGATGTTACTTCCAGATGAGGGTTTTATGTCTCTGCATACTTCCTTGATAATACAGCTGCTCTTCTGTTGCTGTCAATCCCCTTTATCAGTCTGCATGGCTGTCTGTCCATCTGTCTGACGGACTGTTATATTTGGGTCAGTCACAGCCTGGCCCCCAGATTCTGAGAACCACTATTACTATCACATATGGGCAGACTTTGATAGGAGTACTGCCCACAGGGGGGAGATACAGAGACACACACACACTCACATACACACACACACACACGCGTACACACACACACACGCACCAACAGCCTGCTCTTCTGTGCTCTGCTCTGCCCTCTTCTGGCTCTGTTCTGTCCTCTTCTGTGCTCTGCTCTGTCCTCTTTTGGCTCTGCTCTGCCCTCTTCTGGCTCTGCTCTGTCCTCTTTTGGCTCTGCTCTGTCCTCTTCTGGCTCTGTTCAGTCCTCTTCTGGCTCTGCTCTGTCCTCTTTTGGCTCTGTTCAGTCCTCTTCTGGCTCTGCTCTGCCCTCTTTTGGCTCTGCTCTGTCCTCTTTTGGCTCTGCTCTGTCCTCTTTTGGCTCTGCTCTGTCCTCTTTTGGCTCTGCTCTGTCCTCTTCTGGCTCTGCTCGGTCCTCTTCTGGCTCTGCTCTGTCCTCTTCTGGCTCTGCTCTGTCCTCTTTTGGCTCTGCTCTGTCCTCTTTTGGCTCTGCTCTGTCCTCTTCTGGCTCTGCTCTGTCCTCTTCTGGCTCTGCTCGGTCCTCTTCTGTGCTCTGCTCGGTCTTCTTCTGTGCTCTGCTAACTCAACTCCTCACTCATGCTTCCTAGGCTCCTATCCTGAGCAGCCGACTGGCGTCACTTTCCAAAACTCAGGGGCTCTACGCTCCAAAAGTGGGTGTCAGGATGCATTATCATCACAAACACAGAGTGGGGACTGGCAGGCTCTCCAGCAGCCTTGGTTAATCCCATTTTACACTTTCCCACGTTTTGACAAGTCTGTCCTCCCCTTATATGAAAACACTCTGACGGCCGTGGCTCAACTCGCTCGGTCAGCTCTGGGGCTGAAAGTCAGTAACATTCCATGCAATGGCCTGCTGGGTTGTGAGAGTCTTGTGCTTTGAGGGAAACAGTGTTTTCTTTACCCCTCTGACACTGACCGTTGCCTCTCTCTCCCTCCCCCTGCCCTGTCTCTCTCTGTCTCTCTCTACACAACAGTCATCATCGCTCCCAAGGACTGCTCTGACTACAACATGCTAAAGGAGAGGAGGAACGGCATCTACCGGGTCACGCCAGACCCCAGGAACGGCACGTTCGAGGTCTACTGCGACATGGAGTCGTTCGGCGGCGGCTGGACCCTGGTGCAGCAGCGCCTCAATGGCACCGTCAGCTTCAACCGCTCCTGGGCTGAGTACAAGGTTAATAAACCCATTTGACAAAACTCTTTGACAGACCGTGGTCAGTAACATTCCATGCAATGGCCTGCTGGCCTGTGAGAATCCGGGAAAACAGGGGCTATGTCACAAATGGCACCCTATTCCCTATATAGTGCACTACCTTTGACCAGGCACTATGTAGGGAATAGGGTGCCATTTGGGACAGATTTGACTCCTCTGACACAGACCTTTACCTTTTTCTCTCTCTCTCCCCCTGCCCTTGACTCTCTTTCTCTAGAGTGGCTTTGGTGACCCCCGGGGAGAGTTCTGGTTGGGCAACGACCACATCCACCTCCTGACCAAGGCCAAGGACATGGTGCTGCGCATCGAACTGGAAGACTTCCAAGGGGTGCGGGAGTATGCCAAGTTCGACCAGTTCTACGTAGCCAACGAGTTCCTGAGGTATCGCTTATCCATTAGCGGGTACAGTGGCACGGCCGGCAACGCGCTGCATATGAACACGCACTTCAACCACGACCAGAAGTTCTTCACCACGCCAGATAGGGACAACGACATGTACCCGTCAGGGAACTGCGGCGCGTACTACAGCTCTGGGTGGTGGTTCGACGCCTGCATGTCAGCTAATCTCAATGGGAAATACTACCACAAGAGATACAAGGGCGTGAGGAACGGCATCTTCTGGGGAACATGGCACAACATGTCCAGTGAAGCATACCCCACCAACTACAGGCAGGCCTTCAAGACGGTCAAAATGATGATACGGCCAAAGAACTACGCTCCGTAAAGGAAAGCGGCATGAGAACGGAAACGACCGGAAAGATCAAAAATACCTTTTTCTTCTTAACTTTCTGCTCCTTTGACCTTTCTGCCTCCCACTGTCAAGTTTAACCACATGGTTCAGAGACAGTCTGAGTACCTGAGTTTACGTTAATAAAACCTTCAAAAAGGTTGGAAAAGTCTCCACCGAAGACAAATGTATGATATCACAGTCATAGTAAGTGTCTGGCTATCGGTCAAACAACATACTATGGACCATGTGCTACTGAACTAATAACAGCAACAAAATGGAGTCAGATAGGTTTGCTTTCTGCAGAATAATTACATTGGTTGACTGCAGGCACTGCAACTGTTTCCAGACATCTGTACGTCCAAAGCGTTTTCTGTATAATACTGCCACCTAGCTTTATGTCATCACATTGCATCCTCATCTAGACAGGCTAAGCAGCATGGAAACTAAAGGCCGCAAGTTCAAGGAGGAAATGTACAGTATTTATTTTTAAAAGTATGATAGCTTTTATATAACTAATATATGGACTGTATTTTCATGCAGTACACAGTGATACCCTAAGATGAGTACCCCAAAAAGTATTGTATTCGGAATAAAAAGCATTGTATTGGGGTTGAGAAGTTGACCACAGAGAAGTTTAAAACTAAAACATGGAGTATTTCGATTTGTATGAAAAGGTTTAAAGTGTAGGTCTATTTGAATAGAATAATTGATTATGTAGCTTGACGTATAGAACTGTATGTACACTAGAAGTTTTTTTATTCACCTATTGTCCTATTCAAAAAAATATTTACTTTTTATATAAAAACATGAATAAACTTTTTACAGATTTGCACTGAGTACTGAATGTTTTGTTATCCATATCCTGCATGAAACAAAGCAGGGAAATAGCCCTGACCTAGCCTATATCTGTCAACCATCAGCAGGCAAATAGCCCTGACCTAGCCTATATCTGTCAACCATCAGCAGGCAAATAGCCCTGACCTAGCCTATATCTGTCAACCATCAGCAGGCAAATAGCCCTGACCTAGCCTATATCTGTCAACCATCAGCAGGCAAATAGCCCTGACCTAGCCTATATCTGTCAACCATCAGCAGGCAAATAGCCCTGGCCTAGCCTATATCTGTCAACCATCAGCAGGCAAATAGCCCTGACCTAGCCTATATCTGTCAACCATCAGCAGGCAAATAGCCCTGACCTAGCCTATATCTGTCAACCATCAGCAGGGAAATAGCCCTGACCTAGCCTATATCTGTCAACCATCAGCAGGCAAATAGCCCTGACCTAGCCTATATCTGTCAACCATCAGCAGGCAAATAGCCCTGACCTAGCCTATATCTGCCAACCATCAGCAGGCAAATAGCCCTGGCCTAGCCTATATCTGTCAACCATCAGCAGGCAAATAGCCCTGACCTAGCCTATATCTGTCAACCATCAGCAGGCAAATAGCCCTGACCTAGCCTATATCTGTCAACCATCAGCAGGCAAATAGCCCTGACCTAGCCTATATCTGTCAACCATCAGCAGGCAAATAGCCCTGACCTAGCCTATATCTGTCAACCATCAGCAGGCAAATAGCCCTGACCTAGCCTATATCTGTCAACCATCAGCAGGCAAATAGCCCTGACCTAGCCTATATCTGTCAACCATCAGCAGGCAAATAGCCCTGACCTAGCCTATATCTGCCAACCATCAGCAGGCAAATAGCCCTGACCTAGCCTATATCTGTCAACCATCAGCAGGCAAATAGCCCTGACCTAGCCTATATCTGTCAACCATCAGCAGGCAAATAGCCCTGACCTAGCCTATATCTGTCAACCATCAGCAGGCAAATAGCCCTGACCTAGCCTATATCTGTCAACCATCAGCAGGCAAATAGCCCTGACCTAGCCTATATCTGTCAACCATCAGCAGGCAAATAGCCCTGACCTAGCCTATATCTGCCAACCATCAGCAGGCAAATAGCCCTGGCCTAGCCTATATCTGTCAACCATCAGCAGGCAAATAGCCCTGACCTAGCCTATATCTGTCAACCATCAGCAGGCAAATAGCCCTGACCTAGCCTATATCTGTCAACCATCAGCAGGCAAATAGCCCTGACCTAGCCTATATCTGCCAACCATCAGCAGGCAAATAGCCCTGGCCTAGCCTATATCTAGCAACCATCAGCAGGCAAATAGCCCTGACCTAGCCTATATCTGTCAACCATCAGCAGGCAAATAGCCCTGACCTAGCCTATATCTGTCAACCATCAGCAGGCAAATAGCCCTGACCTAGCCTATATCTGTCAACCATCAACAGGCAAATAGCCCTGGCCTAGCCTATATCTGTCAACCATCAGCAGGCAAATAGCCCTGACCTAGCCTATATCTGTCAACCATCAGCAGGCAAATAGCCCTGACCTAGCCTATATCTGCCAACCATCAACAGGCAAATAGCCCTGGCCTAGCCTATATCTGTCAACCATCAGCAGGCAAATAGCCCTGACCTAGCCTATATCTGTCAACCATCAGCAGGCAAATAGCCCTGACCTAGCCTATATCTGTCAACCATCAGCAGGCAAATAGCCCTGACCTAGCCTATATCTGTCAACCATCAGCAGGCAAATAGCCCTGACCTAGCCTATATCTGCCAACCATCAGCAGGACTCTATTTGTTAGCTTATAATAAATGTGTTTAAAGGTAGTGTATGTAAATCAAACAATTGTCTGGGTGCTGTAGTGCACAGCAATAGAAATAGCCACACACTCTTGCATACTCATACAGCTTACATTGGAGTATACAACAGTGTACTGGCATTTCTATTCATTTTTCTTTCATAAGGGTTCAGGATTGGCTGATGTTTTATTCATTTTTCCTTCATAAGGGTTCAGGATTGGCTGATGTTTTATTCATTTTTCCTTCATAAGGGTTCAGGATTGGCTGATGTTTTATTCATTTTTCCTTCAAAAGGGTTCAGGATTGGCTGATGTTTTATACATTTTTTCTTCGTAAGGGTTCAGGATTGGCTGATGTTTTATTCATTTTTCCTTCAAAAGGGTTCAGGATTGGCTGATGTTTTATACATTTTTCCTTCATAAGGGTTCAGGATTGGCTGATGTTTTATTCATTTTTCCTTCATAAGGGTTTAGAATTGGCTGATGTTTTATACATTTTCCCTACAGAAGGGTTCAGGATTGGCTGATGTTTTATTAATTTCCCTTCATAAGGGTTCAGGATTGGCTGATGTTTTTTTAGTATTTACTATTTATTAGGATCCCCAATTAGTTATTGCCGAGGCAACGGCTACTCTTCCTGGGGTCCAAACAGGAAACAACACAACAAATAAAAGCCATAATATACATAAATATACATAGCACAACATTTACATTACAATTTAGCCAATCAGCAGACACTCCCATCCAGAGAAACCCACAGCTAGTGCATTTACCTGGAGATAGCCAGCCGAGACAACCACAAACTGTATCACAGTGGTATCCCAACCACCTATCACATACATAATACATTATACAATACATAATAAAATACTGTCACGACTTCCGCCGAAGTCAGTCCCTCTCCTTGTTCGGGCAGCGTTCGGCGGTCGACGTCACCGGTCTTCTAGCCATCGCCGCTCCACCTTTCATTTTCCATTTGTTTTGTCTTGTTTTCCTGCACACCTGGTTTACATCTCCTCATAATTACTATGTGTATTTAGCCCTCTGTTCCCTCCATGTCTGTGTGGGGTATTGTTTATTGTCAAGGTTTGCACGCTTCCGGCTGGTTTGCGCCGGGTCTTGTTTTGTACCCGTGCTTGGTGGCAGCCGGTACTTTGTACTTGGTTGTTGTACTTTGTGCTGCCTCACTTGTTCTTTGGGCATTTGTTTTTGTGACGCGGTTGCGTTCTGTTCTAATAATTGCCTCAGTAAAGTGCTTTGTCCACTCATCTCTGCTCTCCTGCGCCTGACTTCCATGCACCAGCTCCACCCACCGTTTGACAGAATATCCCACCCGTCCTATGAAGTCAGCAGGAGCAGGTGCCCCTGTTATAGGGGTAGAGGAGCGCGTCCAGGAACACGCAGCGATGCTCCACCATCTCGGCGCCGCCATGGACCGCGTCATCCAAACAATGGACCGTTGGGAGAGACAGGGAGTCCCTCCAGCACATCCACCAGCACAACAGGGGCCTCCACTACTCGCCCCCCCTGCACCTGGTTCCAGTGGGATTCGTCTCGCCCTCCCCAGGCAGTATGATGGGCTGCCCGCTGCCAGGGTTTCCTGCTGCAATTGGAGTTATACCTGGCGACCGTCCACCCGGCTCCTTCGGGCCGTGAGAGGGTGTGTCCGCCCTCGTCTCATGCCTCTCCGGGAAAGCCCTGGACTGGGCAAACGCCGTGTAGGTGGATGGAGATGCGGGGCTGGACCACTTCGAGGAGTTCACCCATCGTTTCCGGGCAGTCTTCGACCACCTGCCCGAGGGTAGAGCGGCGGGTGAACGTCTCTTCCACCTGCGGCAGGAGAGAAGGAGCACCCAGGAGTTCGCTCTGGACTTTCGGACCCTGGCCGCCGGAGCGGAATGGAACGACAGGGCCCTGATCGACCACTATCGCTGCAGCTTGCGCAGTTGTCTCGCCTGGGCATGGTGACGCAGGGGGGTCACAAGGAGAGAATCAGTCTCTTCTTCATTAACTCTCCTGCGTTTCCCGTGGTGTTAGGTCTACCCTGGTTAGCCTGTCATGACCCCACTGTTTCATGGCAACGGAGGGCTCTCACGGGGTGGTCGCGAGAGTGCTCGGTGAGGTGTTTTAGGGGTTTCCGTTGGTGCTACTACGGTGGAAAGTCCAGACCAGATCTCCACCGTGCGCATTCCCACGAATATGCCGATTTGGCTCTCGCCTTCTCCAAAAAGAAGGCGACTCAATTACCACCCCATCGACGGGGGGATTGTGCAATAAACCTCCTGGTCGATGCCGCACTTCCCAGGAGTCACGTGTATCCCCTGTCACTGGCGGAGACGGCGGCTATGGAAACATATGTTTCCGAATCCCTGCGTCAGGGGTACATTCGGTCCTCTACTTCACTCGCCTCCTCGAGATTATTTTTTGTGAAGAAGAAGGAGGGAGGTCTGCGCCCGTGTATTGACTATCGATCCCTAAACCAGATCACTGTGAAGTACAGTTACCCGCTACCTCTCATAGCCACAGCGATTGAGTCAATGCACGGGGCGCGCTTCTTCACCAAACTAGATCTCAGGAGTGCTTACAACCTGGTGCGTATCCGGGATGTAGACGAGTGGAAGACGGTGTTCAGTACTACTTCAGGGCATTATGAGTACCTTGTCATGCTGTACGGGTTGATGAATGCTCCATCAGTCTTCCAAGCCTTTGTAGACGAGATTTTCAGGGACCTGCACGGGCAGGGTGTAGTGGTGTATATTGATGACATTCTGATATACTCCGCTGCACGCGCCGAGCATGTGTCCCTGGTGCGCAGGGTGCTTGGTCGACTGCTGGAGCATGACCTGTACGTCAAGGCTAAGAAATGCCTATTCTTCCAGCAGCCCGTCTCCTTCCTAGGGTACCGCATTTCCACCTCGGGGTGGAGATGGAGAGTGACTGAATTTCAGCCGTGCGTAATTGGCCGACTCCCACCACGGTAAAGGAGGTGCAGCGGTTTCTAGGGTGGGGGACCGGGAGTTGTTGGCTGTCGTCAAGGCTTTGAAGGCGTGGAGACATTGGCTTGAGGGGGCTAAACACCCTTTTCTCATCTGGACTGACCACCGCAATCTGGAGTACATCCAGGCAGCAAGGAGACTGAATCCTCATCAGGCAAGGTGGGCCATGTTTTTCACCCGTTTTGTTTTCACCCTTTCTTACAGACCAGGCTCCCAGAATGTGAAGGAAGACGCACTGTCCCGGCTATATGACACAGAGGAGTGGCCCATAGATCCCACTCCCATACTCCCGGCCTCCTGCCTGGTGGCGCTGGTAGTGTGGGAGCTGGACGCGGACATTGAGCAGGCGTTACGTGCAGAGCCCGCTCCCCTCCAGTGTCCCGCTGGGCGTCTGTACGCTCCGTCTGCTGTCCGTGACCAGCTGATCTATTGGGCCCACACGTCCCCTTCCTCTGGTCATCCAGGCATCGGTCGGACGGTGCGCTGTCTGAGTGGGAAGTACTGGTGGCCCACTTTGGCTAAGGACGTGAGGGTTTATGTTTCCTCCTGCTTGGTGTGCGCTCAGTGTAAGGCTCCTAGGCACCTGCCCAGAGGTAAGCTACACCCCTTACCCGTTCTACAACGGCCATGGTCACACCTGTCGATCAATTTCCTTACCGATCTCCCCCCATCACAGGGAAACACTACGATCCTGGTTGTTGTGGATCGTTTCTCTAAGTCCTGCCGTCTCCTTCCTCTGCCCGGTCTCCCTACGGCCCTACAGACTGTAGAGGCCTTGTTTACGCACGTCTTCCGGCACTACGGGGTGCCTGAGGATATAGTGTCTGATCGGGGTTCCCAGTTCACTTCGAGGTTCTGGAGGGCGTTCATGGAACGTCTGGGGGTCTCGATCAGCCTTACCTCGGGTTTGCACCCAGAGAGTAATGGGCAGGTGGAGAGAGTGAACCAGGATATGGGTAGGTTTCTGCGGCCTTATTGCCAGGACCGGCCAGGGGGGTGGGCGGCCTTCGTGCCCTGGGCCGAGATGGCTCAGAACTCGTTTCGCCACTCCTACACCAACCTCTCCCCCTTCCAGTGCGTACTGGGGTATCAGCCGGTTCTGCCGCCTTTCCATCAGAGTCAGACTGAGGCTCCTGCAGTGGACGACTGGTTCAGGCGCGCGGAGGAGACATGGGACACCGCCCATGTTCACCTCCAGCGGGCCGTGCTGCGCCAGAAAGCCAGCGCAGACCGTCACCGCAGTGAGGCGGACCGGATCTGGCTCTCGACCCGAAACCTGCCCCTCCGCCTGCCCTGCCGGAAGCTGGGACCGTGGTTTGTGGGGCCATTTAAAGTCCTGAGGAGACTGAACGAGGTGAGTTACAGGTTACAGCTTCCCCCGATTACCGTATTAACCCCTCATTCCATGTGTCTCTCCTCAGGCCGGTGGTGGCAGGCCCACTCCAGGAGTCTGAGGCGCGGGAGGTTCCTTCGCCCCCTCTGGACATCGAGGGGGTCCCGGCGTACTCCGTTCGCTCCATACTGGATTCGAGGTGTCGGGCGAGGGGCCTTCAGTACCTTGTGGACTGGGAGGGGTACGGTCCAGAGGAGAGATGCTGGGTCCCGGTGGAGGACGTATTGGACCCTTCAATGCTGCGGGAGTTCCACCGTCTCCATCCGGATCGCACTGCGCCTCGCCCTCTGGGTCGTCCCCGAGGCCAGTGTCGGAGCGCTGCTGGAGCCGCGCGTCAAGGGTGTGGTACTGTCACGACTTCCGCTGAAGTCAGTCCCTCTCCTTGTTCGGGCGGCGTTCGGCGGTCGACGTCACCGGTCTTCTAGCCATCGCTGCTCCACCTTTCATTTTCCATTCGTTTTGTCTTGTTTTCCTGCACACCTGGTTTACATCTCCTCATAATTATTATTAGCCCTCTGTTCCCTCCATGTCTGTGTGGGGTATTGTTTATTGTCAAGGCTGGCACACTTCCGGCTGGTTTGCACCGGGTCTTGTTTTGTACCCGTGCTTTGTGGCAGCCGGCACTTTGTACTTGGTTGTTGTACTTTGTGCTGCCTCGCATGTTCTTTGGGCATTTGTTTTTGTGATGCGGTTGCGTTCTGTTCTAATAATTGCCTCAGTAAAGTGCTTTGCCCACTCATCTCTGCTCTCCTGCGCCTGACTTCCATGCACCAGCTACACCCACCGTTTGACAAATACATAATACAATACATAATACAATACAAAATACAATACAATACAATACAATACATAATATAATACAATGCAAAATTCAATATATAATACAATATATAATATAATGCAATACAAAATACAATATACAATACAAAATACAATAGATAATACAATGCATAATACAATATATAATACAATGCATAATACAATACATACTACAATACATATTACAATACAATAAATAATACAATACATATTACAATACAATACATAATACATTACATATTACAATACAAAATACAATACATATTATAATACAATGCATATTACAATACAATACAATACATATTACAATACATAATACAATACAAATTACAATACAATACATAATATAATGCATATTACAATGCAAAATGCATCAAAATATCTGTGTGTTTCTTCACAGTCCGCGTCATGCTGTAAAGTGTGAGTTACCTGGTGTGGCAGAGAGTTCCATGTAGTCATGGCTCTATTTAATATTGTGTGTTTCCCAGCCTCTGATCTGGACCTGGGGACTGTGAAGAGACCTCTGGTTTCAACTGGTCATGGTGACAGAGTTCTAGCAACTATGGTGGATGAATAACGGGGTCAGCCCAGTAGGGGTCAGCCCAGTAGGGGTCAGCCCAGTAGGGGTCAGCCCAGTAGGGGTCAGCCCAGTAGGGGTCAGCTCGGCTCGGCTTGTCTCAGTAGCGTGAAAAGAGTATGTGTTACCTGGTCTAAGCACTGGAAGGCTGGGCTGGCAGAGACGTGAGTGGGGCCCAGGGCCAGGCTCTCCTCCTGTAGGTCAGCATCAGGAGCCAGGGCTAATAGAGGAGTAGTCTCCTCCTCACCTCCTCCTCCTCCACTGGGAGGGTTGGTCTGCTCCCCAGCTTGGCTCATAGTGGCCCTGTCACACACACGCAGACACACACGCAGACAGACAGACACGCACGCAGACAGACACGCAGACAGACAGACACGCACACAGACAGACACGCAGATAGAGACAGCAGACAGACAGAGACAGCAGACAGACAGAGACAGCAGACAGACAGACAAAGACAGCAGACAGACAGACAGACAGACAGACAGACAGACAGACAGACAGACAGACAGACAGACAGACAGACAGACAGACAGACAGACAGACAGACAGACAGAGACAGCAGATAGACAGACAGCAGACAGACAGCCAGAGACAAGCAGACAGACAGAGACAGCAGACAGACAGCCAGAGACAGCCGACAGACAGAGACAGCAGACAGACAGAGACACCCGACAGACAGCAAGAGACAGCAGACAGACAGAGACAGCAGACAAACAGAGACAGCAGACAGCCAGAGACAGCAGACAGATAGAGACAGCAGACAGAAAGAAACAGCAGGCAGCAGACAGAAAGCCAGAGACAGCAGACAGACAGCCAGAGACAGCAGACAGACAGCCAGAGATAGCAGACAGACAGAGACAGCAGGCAGCAGACAGGAGACAGCAGACAGACAGCCAGAGACAGCAGACAGACAGGATTAATCAGCATTTTCATGATCTTCTAAAGAAGAAGAGCACTAGACAATTCCGTAACTACTAGTCATTTACAATATTATTTTACATTTACTGGCTTTGCAAAGTATTTACAGGAATATACTAAATCTTAGCCTTGTGTATTCTATCCACTCTACATTACACTGATGAAAGACAGACTGCTGCAACCCTCATAGCCTCCAGCTCCAGTCTTTGACCTAGGATGTGTCCCAAATGGCACCCTATTTCCTATAGTGTAGTACATTTGATCAGGCCCCATATGGGACGCATGGGCCCTGGTCAAACGTAGTCCACTATAGGGAATAGGCTGCCATTTGGGACACAGCTCAGTGTTCTGGAACCTACAGAAAATACTAAACCCAGCTGCTTTGCTGGACCCCTCTAAACCATGGCTGCTGGCCCAGTGGCTGGACCCCTCTAAACCATGGCTGCTGGCCCAGTGACTAGACCCCTCTAAACCATGGTTGCTGGCCCAGTGGTTGGACCCCTCTAACCATGGCTGCTGGCCCAGTGGCTGGACCCCTCTAAACCATGGCTGCTGGCCCAGTGACTGGATCCCTCTAAACCATGGCTGCTGGCCCAGTGGCTGGACCCCTCTAAACCATGGCTGCTGGCCCAGTGGCTGGACCCCTCTAAACCATGGCTGCTGGCCCAGTGGCTGGACCCCTCTAAACCATGGCTGCTGGCCCAGTGACTGGACCCCTCTAAACCATGGCTGCTGGCCCAGTGGCTGGACCCCTCTAAACCATGGCTGCTGGCCCAGTGGCTGGACCCCTCTAAACCATGGCTGCTGGCCCAGTGGCTGGACCCCTCTAAACCATGGCTGCTGGCCCAGTGGGCCTCTTACAGTAAGTAAAGTCCCTATCCTCTTCAGACTTACTTCCCACTGAGCACAGGCGTCAGTTCAATGTCTAGTTTTGATTCACTTTTGGTTGAGTGTCAACTAACGTGAATTCAACGTGAAATCAACACATTTTTGCCGAATTGTTAGGCCTAAGAAGTATAAAATAAATAGTGATAGAAAGACTATTGAACCCGTTTCAACTGGAGACTGGGCCTGTGTTCAGGGCTCCAAATTAACCTTTCCACTCCTAACTCATTTTTCTAGAAGCGCACCACTGTCTGTGTTCATTTGCAAAGTGCAATGTCATTGTTCTATCTGTAATATACCGTTACTAGCTAGAGAGCATTGGATTTAGATGATACGAATGAATCATTTTAGCCAAACAGAACCGATAAATTCGCTTTCTACTCAAAACTGCTAACTACAAGTTACAACTGACCAGACTCGTGTTAGCCAGCTAGGGAAATAAGACATAGCTATAGGTAGCTAACGTTAACTGTTACAGCTACAGTATGTTATTCTTACCTGTAACAGTCCCTTTATTCACTTGTGACTCCAACTTTGTCAAAATAATGATCCAGCATTATGCCATAAAAGTTAGGTCTGGGAAGTAGAGCTATTTGTAAATGTTATTGGTAGCTAGCTAGCTAAACAACAAAATGCTTCAGTAAATCTCAGCCTCTCTGTTCTGTTGAATGCCTTGAAAACGTTGCCATAACAACGACGCCCCAACATCCTTTTCAGCAAGACTGAAAAAAACGTTTTTAAACTTTTAAAACAGCAAAGAGGCAATTAGACATGTAAAATACTAGCTATATTTGAATTGTTTAATTAAAACAGTGCATGCACTGTGTTTATTTGTCGTTTAGGAAAATGTATTGATCATATTGAATCGCATGCATGCAAGGGCAAACAGACAGCTAAATTCCAGCAGAGGGCACCAAGTATTCATTGTCATGAGTACAGAGAATTTTCTCCACAAGCTGAGCTGTGGTAACCCTTGTCTCCTGCAGTCCGCAGAGCAGGGCATCATCAAGGTCTGCTCGTCATTTGAACCAAGCCAACCAACCCCTGTCCTGGAGGTATCCTCTGTAGGAGGCATATACATACACAGGAAATAACTCTAAGGATTGTTATGGATTGTTGAGTTTGGAGAGTTTTGGTCCAGACAATGGTTTTTTGTGATATATATATATATATAAAGAAGTGTATTTACTCTGAAGCAATTGAATTTGAACACCCTGGAGTTGAGACCAGGGCCTGTTTTCACAAAACATCTCAGGATAGGACTCTTGATCTTGGATCAGGTCCCACTGTCTATATAATCATATTCATTATGATCTAAAAGGCAACATTTATCCTAGATCAGTACTCCTACACTGTGACTCTTTATGAAGACGGGCCCAGAACAGCTGAAGAGCTCCGTTCTCTCCATTGTCACATGGTGACATCACCCTCTCAGCTCAGGAGAAACTGTGGAAAAACATTTAAGATCATTGTCTTTCTCCTGGATCCAAATGTAGTCTTGGTTCCTCTCCTTGTTTTATAGGTCCTCTATGCAAATTAATCTGGGTCCATTCATTGTTCTTCAATCTTAAATCACACATATGAAAATATTCATAATAGCCTTCTGGTTCAACACATCAAAATGTTTGTGAAACACTCCAGATGGTGCTTGTGGTGTGTGTGTGTGTGTGTGTGTGTGTGTGTGTGTGTGTGTGTGTGTGTGTGTGTGTGTGTGTGTGTGTGTGTGTGTGTGTGTGTGTGTGTGTGTTAAAGGGGTAGTAGGATTTGGCAGGTCACGTGAAGCAGGATTCTCATTTTGGGAGAGACTTTTATAGTGGCCTTGAACTGAACATAAATGTTCATAGATAGCCTTGATCCTCTGTCCTGTGACTACTGTAGTAGGTTCTTTGAGACAGTATCAAATGGTTGGCCTTTGGCTCAGATGTTGACTGAGGTTTTTCATGATCCATTTATAGTTCGTAAGAACATTGTATCTCATTATTCACTGATCTGGTAGGTTTTGGTCCAGTAGAGGGTTTAACAGCATTAACCATGAACCTCATATTTCTGGACTGATTTCTGGAACCTGCCATGTTTTTGTTTTCTATAACAATATGCCCTTCAAGTGAATTATAATTTTGGCAAGTAAAACAAGTTCTTGCACTTCTCAGAAATTATTTTTAGATTTGTGTATAACTCAGAATTGCAAATGCTTGAGGCCATGCAGCTAAGTTAGGACAGTAGATTAGCTCACTGTTCACAATTAACAAGGTTTGTTTTTGTTATCAATTCATATTCCATCATGGTAAACTGTCAACAATACTACCTCATTGAGTTCTGTTTGTTACTAACTCCTAATAATGTAGCCACACAGGAAAACAACCTTCTGTGCTGTATTCAGTAAACACAACAGGTGGCGGTAAACAATAGCCATTAAAGATGAGGGAATGTGCACCATTCCATACAGACATATTTAGCTTCATTCTCTGAGTAGGTTTTCAGTCTAACTTTGTGCATAGGATGTGTCTCGACCTGTTCTGACCATCCATTCTGTCTTTAGGCCTCTTTAGTGGTTTAGTGTCCTCCTGAGTAGTCAGTGAAGTCATACACACTTGTTCCTTCTGAGTGTCATAGTAAAGTGTGTTTTCTTCTCATGACTTCCAGAGAGCACTCTATTTCTAGTAGGTCTAATATTTGTTCTTAGAATAGTGCTGAACAGGGCTTGTTCTTAGAATAGTGCTGAACAGGGCTTGTTCTTAGAATAGTGCTGAACAAGGCTTGTTCTTAGAATAGTGCTGAACAGGGCTTGTTCTTAGAATAGTGCTGAACAGGGCTTGTTCTTAGAATAGTGCTGAACAGGGCTTGTTCTTAGAATAGTGCTGAACAGGGCTTGTTCTTAGAATAGTGCTGAACAGGGCTTGTTCTTAGAATAGTGCTGAACAGGGCTTGTTCTTAGAATAGTGCTGAACAAATCAAATCAAATGTATTTGTCACATACACATGGTTAGCAGGTGTAAATGCAAGTGTAGCAAAATGCTTGTGCTTCTAGTTCCGACCATGCAGTAATATCTAACAAGTAATATAACCTAACAATTCCACAACAACTACCTTATACACACAGTGTAAAGGAATGAATACGAATATGTACATATAAATATATAAATGAGTGATGGCCGAACGACGTAGGCAAGATGCAGTAGATGGTATAGAGTACAGTATATACACATAAGATGAGTAATGTAGGTTATGAAACATATAAAGCAGCATTGTTTAAGGTGGCCAGTGATACATTACATCAAGATGTCAAGATGCAGTAGATGGTATAGAGTACAGTACATACATATGAGATGAATAATGTAGGTTATGTAAACATTATCTAATATAAATAATATAAAGTGGCAAGTGATAAATTGATTACATCAATTTTCCCATTATTAAAGTGGCTTGAGTTGAGTCGAGTCAGTATGTTATCAGCAGCCACTCAATGTTAGTGATGGCTGTTTAACAGTCTGATGGCCTTGAGATAGAAGCTGTTTTTCAGTCTCTCGGTCCCAGCTTTGATGCACCTGTACTGACCTCGCCTTCTGGATGGAAGTGGGGTGAACAGGCAGTGGCTCAGGTGGTTGTTGTCCTTGATGATCTTTTTGGCCTTCCTGTGACATCGGGTGGTGTAGGTGTCCTGGAGGGCAGGTAGTTTGCACCCGGTGATGCGTTGTGCAGACCTCACTACCCTCTGGAGAGCCTTACGGTTATGGGCGGAGCAGCTGCCGTACCAGGCGGTGATACAGCCCGACAGGATGCTCTCGATTGTGCATCTGTAAAAGTTTGTGAGTGTTTTTGGTGACAAGCCGAATTTCTTCAGCCTCCTGAGGTTGAAGAGGCGCTTCTGAGCCTTCTTCACCACGCTGTCTGTGTGGGTGGACCATTTCAGTTTGTCCGTGATGTGTACGCCGAGGAACTTAAAACTCTCCACCTTCTCCACTACTGTCCTGTCGATGCGGATAGGGGGCTGCTCCCTCTGCTGTTTCCTGAAGTCCACGATCATCTCTTTTGTTTTGTTGACATTAAGTGCTGACATTGAACAGGGCTTGTTCTTAGAATAGTGCTGAATGGTGCTTGTTCTTAGAATAGTGCTGAACAGGGCTTGTTCTTAGAATAGTGCTGAATGGTGCTTGTTCTTAGAATAGTGCTGAACAGGGCTTGTTCTTAGAATAGTGCTGAATGGTGCTTGTTCTTAGAATAGTGCTGAATGGTGCTTGTTCTTAGAATAGTGCTGAACAGGGCTTGTTCTTAGAATAGTGCTGAATGGTGCTTGTTCTTAGAATAGTGCTGAACAGGGCTTGTTCTTAGAATAGTGCTGAATGGTGCTTGTTCTTAGAATAGTGCTGAATGGTGCTTGTTAGAATAGTGCTGAATGGTGCTTGTTCTTAGAATAGTGCTGAACAGGGCTTGTTCTTAGAATAGTGCTGAATGGTGCTTGTTCTTAGAATAGTGCTGAACGGTGCTTGTTCTTAGAATAGTGCTGAATGGTGCTTGTTCTTAGAATAGTGCTGAATGGTGCTTGTTCTTAGAATAGTGCTGAATGGTGCTTGTTAGAATAGTGCTGAATGGTGCTTGTTCTTAGAATAGTGCTGAACAGGGCTTGTTCTTAGAATAGTGCTGAATGGTGCTTGTTCTTAGAATAGTGCTGAACGGTGCTTGTTCTTAGAATAGTGCTGAATGGTGCTTGTTCTTAGAATAGTGCTGAATGGTGCTTGTTCTTAGAATAGTGCTGAATGGTGCTTGTTCTTAGAATAGGGCTGAACAGTGCTTGTTCTTAGAATAGTGCTGAATGGTGCTTGTTCTTAGAATAGGGCTGAACAGGGCTTGTTCTTAGAATAGTGCTGAATGGTGCTTGTTCTTAGAATAGTGCTGAATGGTGCTTGTTCTTAGAATAGTGCTGAACAGTGCTTGTTCTTAGAATAGTGCTGAACAGTGCTTGTTCTTAGAATAGTGCTGAATGGTGCTTGTTCTTAGAATAGTGCTGAATGGTGCTTGTTCTTAGAATAGTGCTGAATGGTGCTTGTTCTTAGAATAGTGCTGAACAGTGCTTGTTCTTAGAATAGTGCTGAATGGTGCTTGTTCTTAGAATAGGGCTGAACAGGGCTTGTTCTTAGAATAGTGCTGAATGGTGCTTGTTCTTAGAATAGTGCTGAACAGGGCTTGTTCTTAGAATAGTGCTGAATGGTGCTTGTTCTTAGAATAGTGCTGAATGGTGCTTGTTCTTAGAATAGTGCTGAATGGTGCTTGTTCTTAGAATAGGGCTGAACAGGGCTTGTTCTTAGAATAGTGCTGAACAGTGCTTGTTCTTAGAATAGTGCTGAATGGTGCTTGTTCTTAGAATAGTGCTGAATGGTGCTTGTTCTTAGAATAGTGCTGAATGGTGCTTGTTCTTAGAATAGTGCTGAACGGTGCTTGTTCTTAGAATAGTGCTGAATGGTGCTTGTTCTTAGAATAGTGCTGAACAGGGCTTGTTCTTAGAATAGTGCTGAATGGTGCTTGTTCTTAGAATAGTGCTGAACAGGGCTTGTTCTTAGAATAGTGCTGAACAGGGCTTGTTCTTAGAATAGTGCTGAACAGGGCTTGTTCATAGAATAGTGCTGAACAGGGCCTGAAGTGGATTAAAGTACATCATATTTATGTACCAGGGTTTGTATTTTTGAGCCGGTATTCTCTAAAGAGGTGCAGGCACTCAAACAGTAGAAAATGTAAGAGTCTCTGTACAAGCGAGCGCTGGTCCACAAAGTGTAAGAGCGTTGGGCCAGTAACTGAATGGTTGCTGGTTTGAATCCCTGACCCAGAAACATCTGCTGTTCTGCCCTTGAGCAAGGAAGTTACTGTACCTTTTTATAGATGCTGTTATCCAGAGCAATTTACATCAGTGAGTGCATACAATTTGATACTGGTCCCCAATGGGAATCAAACCCACAACCCTGGCATTGCAAGCACCATGCTTTACCAACTGAGCTACATGGACCACAGTTAACCCACAACAACTGGGTGTCGATGAAGGCAGCCCCTCGCACCTCTAATTCAGAGGGTTTGGGTTAAATGTTAAAGGCATTTTGGTTGAATGCATTCAGTTGTGCAACTGACTAGGTATTTCCTTTCCCTAACCAGATGCAGAACAACTCATGAATTCTGATCGTATGATGTGTTCTCATTGCTGTACAGATGTAGGATCTTAGCAGCAAAATAACCTTGCAGCAACAGGAAATGTGGATTATAATTTATGATTTATTTTGTAGGGGTTGATACATTTTTCGTTAGGACAGTTTGTTAAACTGGAAATTACAAACATTAGAAGCCTTTTTAAACCTTGAATACACTACAAGTTTGCATTTCCTGCTGTGCAGTAACATTCGTGCATCAACATGACGATGAAATTAAGATACGGCATCTGTATCTTGGAAAGAAAACAACCCAAAATCTTATTTTAAGTGATCTGGTTGCAGCTGTGCTTAACCATACGCTGGTCGAGTGACAGTCTCTTACAGCTGTTCCTTGGTTATCTGAAGCCTGTTTCATTTATATGATCACCCTGGGTGGTGTGTTTCATAAAGCTTATCATCCCATGAATCACTATTGCTGAATGAAATAATCAGAGGAAAAAGTTACTGTATCCTATACACTGGTTTTCTTTTGTACCTGTGTATTATAGTCATAACAAAAGCAGAAACAAATTGGGGGTCATTTTATGATCCTTCTGCAGGCTCTTTCAAGTTAGGCAGTGTTCTGTTTTCAATATCCCAATTAATCCAAGTTGGGTTTTCTTCCAGACACGTATTCTGCACAGTGACGAGTATAGTTCCACAGTCACCGTAGAAGGTTCCGTTCCAACTGACGAAAATTGCAGATACTTAATACAATCTAGTAAAGCTTTTCGAGAGGTTTTTATTAAACTCTTTTTAATAGTTACTCTATAACAAATTGTCTTGCTCGCATCAAAGTGTTGCTGAACAAAGGACAGAAATTGAATTTGAAATGGAAAACAGCCACCGGGATTCTTTGTGCATCACACCGAAAGAAATAAACATCTCTCCGGGAAGAAGGGCGAGGGTGTACGTTTCATGATTAACGACTCATGGTGTAATTGTAACAACATGTAGGAACTCTAGTCCTTTTGTTCATCTGACCTAAAATTCCACGCAATCAAATGCCGACCGTATTATCTCCCAAGAGAATTCTCGTCGGTTATTGTCACTGCTGTGTATATCCCCCCGCAAGCCGATACCACGACGGCCCTCAAGGAACTTCACTGGCATTTATGCAAACTGGAAACCATATATCCTGAGGCTGCATTTATTGTAGCTGGGGATTTTTACAAAGCTAATTTGAGAACAAGGCTACCTAAATTCTATCAGCATATTGACTGCAGTACTTGCGCCGGCAAAACTCTGGATCACTGCTACTCTAACTTCCGCGATGCATACAAGGCCCTCCCCTGCCCTCCCTTCGGCAAATCTGACTACGACTCCATTTTTCTTCTCCCTTCCTTTAGGCAGAAACTCAAACAGGATGTACCCATAACAAGGACTATTCAACGCTGGTCTGACCAATCGGAATCCACACTTCAAGATTGTTTTGATCACGTGGACTGGAACATGTTCCGGGTAGCTTCAGAGAATAATATTGATTTATACGCTGATTCGGTGAGTGAGTTTATAAGGAAGTGCATAGGAGATGTTGTGCCCACTGTGACTACTAAAACCTACCCTAACCAGAAACTGTGGATAGATGGCGGCATTCGCTCAAAACTGAAAGCACGAACCACCACATTTAATCATGGAAAGTTGACTGGGAATATGGCCGAATACAAACAGTGTAGTTATTCACTTCATTTGCGTATCACCCCAATAGGTCCACAGACGAGGCAATCGCCACTGCCCTTACCCACCTGGACAAGAGGAATATCTATGTAAGAATACTGTTCATTGACTACAGCTCAGCATTCAACACCATAGTACCTACCAAGCTCATCATTAAGCTTGAGGCCCTGGGTCTCAACCCTGCCCTGTGCAACTGGGTCCTGGACTTCCTGACGGGCCGCCCCCAGCTGGTGAAGGTAGGAAACAGCATCTCCACTTCTCTGATCCTCAACACTGGGGCCCCAAAAGGGTGTGTGCTCAGCCCTCTCCTGTACTCCCTGTTCACCCATGACTGCGTGGCCATGCATGCCTCCAACTCAATCATCAAGTTTGTAGATGACATAACAGTAGTAGGCTTGATTATCAACAATGAAGACGGCCTACAGGGAGGAGGTGAGGGCCCTCGGAGTGTGGTGTCAGGAAAACAACCTCTCACTCAAGGTCAACAAAACAAAGGAGATGATTGTGGACTTCAGGAAACAGCAGAGGAGCACCCCCCTATCCACATCGACGAGACACCAGTGGAGAAGGTGGAACGTTTTAAATTCCTCGGCATACACATCATGGACAAACTGAAATGGTCCACCCGCACAGACAGCGTGGTGAAGAAGGCGCAACAACGCCTCTTCAACCTCAGGAGGCTGAAGAAATTTAAAACCCTCACAAACTTTTACAGATGCACAATTGAGAGCATCTTGTCGGGCTGTATCACTGCCTGGTATGGCAACTGCACCGCCCATAGCCACAGGGCTCTCCAGAGGGTGGTTCGGTCTGCACAACGCATCACCGGGGGCAAACTCCCTGCCCTCCAGGACACCAACAGCACCCGATGTCACAGGAAGGCCAAAAAGATCATCAAGGACAACAACCACCTGAGCCACTGCCTGTTCACCCTGCTACCATCCAGAAGGCGAGGTCAGTACAGGTGCATCAAAGCTGGGACCGAGAGACTGAAAAATTGCTTCTATATCAAGGCTATCAGACTATTAAACAGCCATCACTAACACAGTGAGGCTGCTGCCTACATACAGACTTGAAATCATTGGCCACTTTAATAAATGGATCACCAGTCACTTTAATAATGCCACTTTAATAATGTTTACATATCTTGCATTACTCATCTCATATGTATATACTGTATTGTATACTATGTGACGACAAACGCGGAGTGGGAAGGGTCGTCAGCTAGATGGGAAACACCTGGGCTCGGGTGTGTGCCA
Organism: Salmo trutta; assembly: GCF_901001165.1. Taxonomy (NCBI): domain Eukaryota; kingdom Metazoa; phylum Chordata; class Actinopteri; order Salmoniformes; family Salmonidae; genus Salmo; species Salmo trutta. Next base: position 1,151,971 of record NW_021823043.1, read on the forward strand.
GGATAAAGACACCTCTTCCACAGTCATTGGGGAGACTCTCTCCACACAGACACCTTGTTGATTTTGGTTGTGTAGTTTTGTGGCTTTTTGGTTATTTGCTTTGGCACCTTTCAACACCCTGCATTATTACATTCAGGTATGCAAAACACTCACTTACACTACTGATTACTGATTACACATGCCATTGTTAATTACTTAGTTACTTTAGTTAATAAATATATATTTTTGTTACTCCTTGTCTCCACGTTGTCTCCCTTTTTGTTGCGAACTCTGAGCCGGTTCGTAACAAGTGGGAGCTCATCCGGGATCTTGAACTTGTGTTTGGGAGAAAACGTGGAGGTATGTTAAATTGAGGTGCTTTGTTTGTTAGTTTGAGTTTGGTGCTCAGTACTGGTTGCGTTTGTTGGTTTGGTTTGTGTGCTGCGTTGGAGAGAGTACATTGGTTAGTTTCCAGGTCCTGCCTAGCCTGAAAACGCTTGTTCTACTCGCTGTGGTAACATTGGTCTGAGGTGAGTACAATCAGCTGTGTACCTCGGTGGGAGATTTGGATAGGGTAGTGAAACTTACTACCTGGAGCTATAGCCTTTTTCCCCTGATAGGCTTAGCGACGTGTTTCATTTTTGGAATATGTTGGGCATTGTTAATGTTTGTTATTTTTGTGTGGTGTCTGTGGACTGAGCAGTTGTCTCGGGGGCACATCCGTGGCTTGGTGTAATCTACCAGCGTGCTGGGGGGTTACTTCCTCGCCAGCGGGCTACAGTGCATAATTACCCACTGCAAATCTGCATGAAGACTAGGGTTGAGTTATTGTAGGTTTTGGGGAAGCTCCATTTCTCATCTCTTTTCTGTGGTGCCCGGTGTGATTGTATTCTCTTGTTGTGGTCTGGTGTGCTCAACTGAATCGTTGGAGTGACTATGAATCGTTGGAGTGACTATGAATCGTTGGAGTGACTATGAATCGTTGGAGTGACTATGAACCGTTGGGAGATGTTGTTTGCGTTTGTAGCTGATACGGTCTCTTGTGTGCCCTGTTCCTGAGTGTTGTGTGACTGACCATTGTTTGGTTTTGTCATGTTCTAACTTTCCTGTCTGTTCCCTCCTGGTCTTGTGTTCTCCTTTCCTCTTAAATGTTGCTTCCTGTACACAAAGGTTGCTGAGGTCTGGGGAGAAGGAAGTTGGCTGGGGCAAGTGGAAGGTGAACATGTAACCTCTCGTAAATTTGGGACGCAGAGGCCTGTGTCAATTTGGGGTTGAGAGGCCTGTTAGTTTCTTTTCCAAAAAGTTGAACCGTTATCAGTTGAACTACTCGGTCATGGAAAAAGAAGCGCTAGCACTCATTTGGGCGCTACAACACTTTGAAGGGTATGTTGGGTCGGGAGTAGTACCTATTGTGGTCTACACCGACCATAACCCTCATTTTTTTTCAGGTCCATGATGTGTCCTAATCAGAGGATAATGAGATGGTGTTTATTTTTACAATCCTTCCGTCTCGATGTGAGGCATATCCGGGGAACTGGTAACGTGATTGCTGATGCGCTCTCTCGTGCGCCCTGTTCCTGAATATTTACGTGACTGACCGTTGTTTGGTGTTGTCATGTTCTGTCGTTCCTGTCTGTTCCCTCCTGGTCTCGTTTTCTTCTTTCCTCTTAAAAGTTGCTTCCTGTGTAAAGGTTGCTGAGGTCTGGGGAGGAGGTTGGTTGGGGCAGGTGGAACTGTGAACACTTAACCCCTTGTCAGTTTGGGAGGCAGAGGCTGGTACGTTGTTCCGGGGTCCTTGTTGGTCCTCGGTTTTATGGGGGGGGGGTGTGACGACCCTCCCACTCTGTCTGCTGTATTTTCTCTCTTTGCTCTTGTTCCTTATTAGGATGCCAGTGGGCGGAGTGGGAAGGGTCGTCAGCTAGATGGGAAACACCTGGGCTCGGGTGTGTGCCAGGATAAAGACACCTCTTCCACAGTCATTGGGGAGACTCTCTCCACACAGACACCTTGTTGATTTTGGTTGTGTAGTTTTGTGGCTTTTTGGTTATTTGCTTTGGCACCTTTCAACACCCTGCATTATTACATTCAGGTATGCAAAACACTCACTTACACTACTGATTACTGATTACACATGCCATTGTTAATTACTTAGTTACTTTATTTAATAAATATATATTTTTGTTACTCCTTGTCTCCACGTTGTCTCCCTTTTTGTTCCGAACTCTGAGCCGGTTCGTAACAACTATCTATTGCATCTTGCCTATGCCGCTCAGTCATTGCTCATCCATATATTTATATATTCCTATTCCATTCCTTTACTTAGATTTGTGTGTATTAGGTAGTTGTTGTGGAATTGTTAGATTGCTTGTTAGATATTACTGCACTGTCAGAACTAGAAGCATAAGCATTTCGCTACACTCGCAATAACATCTCCTAACCATGTGTATGTGACCAAAAAAATTGGATTTGAATTTCAAATGTTTTTAAATTGACATTCACAGGCAGTAATCTTCAGACTCTCTCCTCAGATAGCAAAACATCAGATAATTGGACAGCTTGACTGAAGAAATTCCCCCTCTTTTTCTGACATACCAAACAACAAGTTTCCCAAATGTGAGAAAGCTCTGAGAGTAACAGCTGTGCATACTTGTGTTAGATATATCCTGGCTCACTGAGATGCTTACAGTGCTGCGTAGAACATCAGAGTCATGTCTGACTCCTGTGATGTCACAGGGCTCCGCTGGCTAACATGGGACCTTCAGGATCATTCAGGACACATGCCACTATAGAAACCCACCACATACATCAGATGGCCCACAATCCCTGCATGTGTGAATTACTCATGGTGTTTATGAACCAAGATATCGGTTTCTGTTCAGGATCGTATAGACTGACTTAATGTACTTTAGGTCTTCAGCGGGTCCAGGCCTATCTCCTCAGCTTCATGTGTTGAGGTGCAGAGAGGAAGAGGTAGTGCGGAGAGGAAGAGGTAGTAAAGCCGTGGAACAGCTGTTTGAACGGACCCGAAGACGTTCCATGTTTTATGGTGAAGCATCACAGATCAAACAGATAGTTGAAGGGGTTAGTGGAAGGATGTGCCTATATCCCTTTAGGATTAGTGAAGTGTGTGTGTGTGTTAATAATGTAAACCTCATTAATTTCAGAAAAAAACGGCTTTTATTTCATGAACAGATTGTCTAAATCATACATTTAGAAAAAATCTACCTCGGGCCTCCCGAGTGGCGCAGCGGTCTAAGGCACTGCATTGCAGTGCTAGAGGAGTCAATACAGATCTGGGTTTGATCCCGGGCTGTGTCGCAGCCGGCCGCGACAATGAGGCGGCGCACAATTGTCTGGGTTAGGGAGGGTTTGGCCGGCTGGGATGTCCTTGTCCCATTGTGCTCTAGTGACTCCTTGTGGTGGCTGCGCGCATGCATGTTGACTTCGGTCACCAACTGTATGATGTTTCCTCTGACATATTGGTGCTTTGGAGGACGAATGGCTCTGGACCTTCGCCTCTCTCTAGTTCGTAAGGGAGTTGCAACGATGGGACAACACTGTAACTACCAATTGGATATCGTAGAAAATATATCAACTTCTACTTTTTCAAAAAAGTATATCCACAACGAAATATTCTTGTAACGAAAACAGCAACAACTGTCCTGCATTGGTCATGCTGGTGGGAATCCAACTGTCCTGCATTGGTTATGCTGGTGGGAATCCAACTGTCCTGCATTGGTCATGCTGGTGGGAATCCAACTGTCCTGCATTGGTCATGCTGGTGGGAATCCAACTGTCCTGCATTGGTTATGCTGGTGGGAATCCAACTGTCCTGCATTGGTCATGCTGGTGGGAATCCAACTGTCCTGCATTGGTTATGCTGGTGGGAATCCAACTGTCCTGCATTGGTCATGCTGGTGGGAATCCAACTGTCCTGCATTGGTTATGCTGGTGGGAATCCAACTGTTCTGCATTGGTCATGCTGGTGGGAATCCAACTGTTCTGCATTGGTCATGCTGGTGGGAATCCAACTGTCCTGCATTGGTTATGCTGGTGGGAATCCAACTGTCCTGCATTGGTCATGCTGGTGGGAATCCAACTGTCCTGCATTGGTCATGCTGGTGGGAATTCGAAAGTTAAAAAAAAATCTGATACAGACTGAATTGGAATGTTCTGCGATAATATAAAACAACAACAACAGTTCTCTTCTAATTTCCAACTCTGTCCTATTAAGTCAACCTGGTGACCTCATATTTCTTTGGTCTGGGGTCTCTCAGAGGCTTCGGCAGCAGCTCCATCTCCGCCTCCTCTGTCTCGGCCACGAGCTCCTGAGCCGTCTGTCCCTGTCCTGTATCACCCTTCCCTGGTTGTGGATCCTTATCCTTGGGACACTCTCCATTGTAGGTCTTGACATAATTCTCCACGGGCCAGCCCCTGAACTCCTGAGGCTCGGTGCAGATTAGGCCAGAGTAGGCCACCCCGGGGTGATGCTTCAGCCAGTAGATCAGGTAGTGGATGTTGTAGTCACAGACCCAGGGGTTATCCCCCAGATTCAGCATCCTGAGGAAGTACAGGTCCTCCAACACTCCGTACTTGAAGTAGTGCAGGCTGTTGTTGGACAGGTCCAGCTCTCGCAGGTACAGGAGCCCCGCAAACGCAGCTATGGAGAGGGGGAGAAATGCAGGATGTTAAGGGTTAGTTAGAGGGACAGGAAATTTCAATGAATTTTACAGCACAAGTCTCAGTGGAATAAATTCCTACTGGACAGGTACAGGAGCCCAGTGGATGCAGCTGAAGAGGGGGGACAAGGAGAGAGGACGTTGGGGTTAGAGGTCAATTGCTACTTCAATTAATCTTATACAGTAGTACTCAGTGGAAAGTTTCAGTGGAAGTAATGTCCACTAATGGACATGAATGCTGAATTATTACCAGGAACTAATGTTCCACTGTAACATGAGAAAGAGGAACAGCTACCATAACTAATTTCCGACTGCCTTTTCAGCACCTCGTCTTCAAACACATGCTGATATTAACTTGACCAGTGCTCTCCCCATCACCTAGTCTCAGCTCTAATTCAAGCTGAAGTTGGCCTGTTGATGTTCCTACGATGTGCCTAATGGCTAGCAGACATCTTTAAGATGTGTGTCCTGCAGTGTAGCCCTGAGTAATTGTGGCAGTGCAAGCTAGCACCATAAAGATAGATAGGCCTACTGTATTTAGCACTGTCTCCAGAGTGACCCTCCTGTTACCACTCCCACAAACCCCCTCAGATTATGTGCTTATCATACTCATGAGAATTACTGTCCGGTTTCTACTGGTTTGTTTGTGCAGCACAATGATACAACAATTCTGGTGTATTTTTTAAACCAGTTTTGGCTAGCTACAGAGCTTAGCTTCTCACAGTCCCTGAGAAAACTGAGGCAGCATTTTGTGAATACTTCATGAGAATTGTGTTCAATTTGCAGTTGCTTTCTCTGTCCAGAACGGATTGGCTTTTTATCCATAACATGCTATTTCATTTCTTTCTCCTCGATCATAGTAGTTAATGACTGTGTGTGGACAGTACTGGTTGTCATAGATGGTCGGAATTAACCACCATAAATTACTTGTTAACAACTCAGGGAAATGCTCTAATGTCAATTGTTTACATATGTTCTGCAATAATTAATGATAATGGAACTATTTTCCTTCCGTGGCAAAGCTTCCTGGCTATGTGACCGGTTCTTGTGAGCCTAGGAATAACGAGACAGCATTTTTTCCCAGTTCTCAAACATAACAGAACTAGAAGGTAGTGTAGTGATTCCTCGGCAAATAGAGAACCTTGTTAGTTCTACAAACGAGGTGGAGCATGTTTATGGCATCGTAGGCTCCTTTAAGTCAGATTTAACCGTGTGAGAAGCTAATGAGCTTTAAGGGTTTTTATCTATGTATGGAATTGATCCAAACTCAACGCTGCCTGGTATGGTATATAAAGTATGTGAGTTTTTTATTTGTCTTTCTTCTGCCTCTTTTTTCACATTACCCCAGGGATTCTAACAATTCTATTTCAGGAGGAAATGAAGCCATGCCTCCATTTTGTGATGAATGGACTCAAGGTCAAGGTTCTCCTCTGATTGCTCTTTTGACCTCTTTCTTTGAAGGTCCAGTGTGGGCTCGATTACAATGGGGGACCAGTAAGAAAATCTATGCACTCACTACTGTAAGTCACAAAGCAAAAAAAAAAAAAAAGCATATCTATCTCAGATTGCTTTATCTTATTAAATACTTCTTCAGGTGTTGTGAGATCTGATCCTCTGTGCAGCATGACTTGGCACACATCCATAATGATTGTGCTGTTTGAAGGAAGTGTATGGTCTCTCCTCACCAGTGTCGATCTGATCCAGATTGTTACTGCTGAGGTTGAGAAGCTTCAGGTCCCTGGCAGCAACAAACTCCTTGGGCCGGAGCTGAGTGATGCTGTTACTGGACAAGTCCATCCTCACAATGTCTGACGGGAGACTTGAGGGGATGTTCTTCAGTTCTGGAGGGGGGGGGGGAGAGAGAATATGGAGGTCAGTGAGAAGTTAATGGCTTAACCAGACATGTTTACATTGGCCAAATCAGCTAGCTATCATACTGCATGAAAACATGAACAAAAACATAAGCGGACACACAAGGAACTTTGGGACATATGTGATTATTTCAACCCAATGCATACTTGTTGATTGCCAGAGTGACTGAAATTTGGATTCCTACATATGTGAATTCAGTGTGCCCTGAGAATATCAAGATGGCCTCCCCTTTCTATAGTCACTCTGTAGCCATGTTGTATGTCTGTGCCAAGAGGGACTGTTATTCACATCACTCTGGGTTCCCTTAGCCTTTGAAGGGTATGAAACATGAAGGTTAACGTATGAAACAGGGTTTCCCACAGGCTTAAAAGGCCTCTGAGAGAGCTTCTGTCTTTTTTTGTGATCACCAGCAGCCTTTACCATAGAAGGAAAACTTCTGCAAGAGCCATTGTTCTCAATCTAGAGTTTAAAATAAAGACTGAGACATGAAGACTAAGTAGGTGGTCCCTAAAATGCATACAACTTCTATTTACAATTCATATTGAATGATGTCTTTGGAACCGGTTTTCTAAGTCACGTTCACAATGAAAGGAGTTAGCTCTAAAACTAAAACGCTTAGCTGAGAATTAACCTAGCTGTGGTGGGGTGGAAAAACTTCATTTTTTATTTCATGAATGACACAGGACCTTTCTGTGTTTGTCAAAGTCCATGTACAATCTTGGACTGCTTCCAGTAGGCCACATCCTGAGCACGGTTTATTCATCATGCAGCTGAAGGAACTATCACAGGCCTTAACGACAGACAGCTGCTCTAATATCAGAACAGCATAGGACATCCATCATCCTCCACTGTAAGGAAATGAGATTAGCACTCCATGGCTTGTAGATGAGGGTGCTGCTGCTGGAGCATTCACAACAACAGAGACAGAAGTTGGCGTTCTCAATGACACCCTATTCCCTATATAGTACACTACTTTCGTCCATATCCCTATGGGCCATGGTAGGGCTCTGGTTAAAAGTAGTGCACTCTATAGGGAATAGGGTGCCATTTGGGACACATCCAGAGATGTTCTCTCTTTCCCCTATCTATCAAACCCCTGCCTCACAACACCTGTGATATGCTTCAGTTCAGACTACAGCAGTGAGTGGGGAAACATGTAAGATGGTTGGGATGTTGGGAGAAGTCAAGGTCGTTCAGACATAACAGTTTTCAGAAAGAATCTGAACTCATCATGAGGGGCCACAGTCAGAGCCGGCCCTATATGCATACCCACTCATGCAGTCAGAGCCGGCCCTATATCCATACCCACTCATGCAGTCAGAGCCGGTCCTATATCCATACCCACTCATGCAGTCAGAGCCGGTCCTATATCCATATCCACTCATACAGTCAGAGCCGGCCCTATATCCATACCCACTCATGCAGTCAGAGCCGGCCCTATATCCATACCCACTCATGCAGTCAGAGCCGGCCCTATATCCATACCCACTCATGCAGTCAGAGCCGGCCCTAAATCCATACCCACTCATGCAGTCAGAGCCGGCCCTATATCCATACCCACTCATGCAGTCAGAGTCGGCCTTATATCCATACCCACTCATGCAGTCAGAGCCGGCCCTATATCCATACCCACTCATGCAGTCAGAGCCGGCCCTATATCCATACCCACTCATGCAGTCAGAGCCGGCCCTATATCCATACCCACTCATGCAGTCAGAGCCGGCCCTATATCCATACCCACTCATGCAGTCAGAACTGGCCCTATATCCATACCCACTCATGCAGTCAGAACTGGCCCTATATCGATACCCACTCATGCAGTCAGAGCCGGTCCTATATCCATACCCACTCATGCAGTCAGAGCTGGCCCTATATCCATACCCACTCATGCAGTCAGAGCCGGCCCTATATCCATACCCACTCATGCAGTCAGAGCTGGCCCTATATCCATACCCACTCATGCAGTCAGAACTGGCCCTATATCCATACCCACTCATGCAGTCAGAGCCGGTCCTATATCCATACCCACTCATGCAGTCAGAGCCGGCCCTATATCCATACCCACTCATGCAGTCAGAGCTGGCCCTATATCCATACCCACTCATGCAGTCAGAGCCGGTCCTATATCCATACCCACTCATGCAGTCAGAGCCGGCCCTATATCCATACCCACTCATGCAGTCAGAGCCGGCCCTATATCCATACCCACTCATGCAGTCAGAACCGGCCCTATATCCATATCCACTCATGCAGTCAGAGCCGGCCCTATATCCATACCCACTCATGCAGTCAGAGCTGGCCTTATATCCATACCCACTCATGCAGTCAGAGCTGGCCCTATATCCATATCCACTCATGCAGTCAGAGCTGGCCCTATATCCATACCCACTCATGCAGTCAGAGCCGGCCCTATATCCATACCCACTCATGCAGTCAGAGCCGGCCCTATATCCATACCCACTCATGCAGTCAGAACTGGCCCTATATCCATACCCACTCATGCAGTCAGAGCTGGACCTATATCCATACCCACTCATGCAGTCAGAGCCGGTCCTATATCCATACCCACTCATGCAGTCAGAACTGGCCCTATATCCATATCCACTCATGCAGTCAGAGCCGGCCCTATATCCATACCCACTCATGCAGTCAGAGCCGGCCCTATATCCATACCCACTCATGCAGTCAGAGCTGGCCCTATATCCATACCCACTGATGCAGTCAGAGCCGGCCCTATATCCATACCCACTCATGCAGTCAGAGCCGGCCCTATATCCATACCCACTCATGCAGTCAGAGCTGGCCCTATATCCATACCCACTGATGCAGTCAGAGCCGGCCCTATATCCATACCCACTCATGCAGTCAGAGCCGACCCTATATCCATATCCACTCATGCAGTCAGAGCCGGCCCTAGCCTTTTGGGGGCCCTAAGCAACATTTTGTCATGAGGCGGAGAGAAGATTTAGCAATTATATAACATATTCCATGCAATTCTAATCATTTTGCCATAGGGTGTAGAGAAATGTTTGCAGTTTTTAAGATGATATCTGAGTGAGAGAGACTAACAAAATCAATGGGGGCCCTCCGATCTGCAATTTGACCATGCTTCCTGGAAGTTTAGATAGCTGGCTGCTAGACTAACTTGCCAATCTGAAAACTGAAGCTGTCAGTGACTGACGTAACAACAGAACAACTGCTGATGCACAACCACTATTCTAACCCTCAACAGGAAGTTGATTTGAAATGTTTTTAGAAATGTTTCCGCGGGCCAACAAAAGAGGGGTGGCGGCCAGTTGCCCATCCCTGATATAGTTTATTAAAATCACATGTCGTTTACAGACAGTAGGAAACTAAACCTATACAGCCATTAATTTAGATTGTAAATGCACAGTGCTGCTTTTACAGAGTCAGGTGCCAAACATGCCAGTATATCAAGGAAAATCAACGCTGCTGTGGAGGAGAAGAGACTACCAGCAGAATACCTTGACCATGCTGTGGAGGAGAGGAGACTACCAGCAGAATATTAATCATCATGCTGTGGAGGAGAGGAGACCACCAGCAGAATATTAATCATAATGCTGTGGAGGAGAGGAGACCACCAGCAGAATATTAATCATCATGCTGTGGAGGAGAGGAGACTACCAGCAGAATATTAATCATCATGCTGTGGAGGAGAGGAGACTACCAGCAGAATATTAATCATCATGCTGTGGAGGAGAGGAGACCACCAGCAGAATACCTTGACCATGCTGTGGAGGAGAGGAGACCACCAGCAGAATATTAATCACCAGCGGGGTGGTGGCACTGGAATCCTCATCTCTCCCAAGTGGACATTCTCTCTTTCTCCCCTGACCCATCTGTCTATCTCCTCATTTGAATTCCATGCTGTCACAGTTACCAGCCCTTTCAAGCTTAACATCCTCATCATTTATCGCCCTCCAGGTTCCCTTGGAGAGTTCATCAATGAGCTTGACGCCTTGATAAGTTCCTTCCCTGAGGATGGCTCACCTCTCACAGTTCTGGGTGACTTTAACCTCCCCACGTCTACCTTCGACTCATTCCTCTCTGCCTCCTTCTTTCCACTCCTCTCCTCTTTTGACCTCACCCTCTCACCTTCCCCCCCTACTCACAAGGCAGGCAATACGCTTGACCTCATCTTTACTAGATGCTGTTCTTCCACTAATCTCATTGCAACTCCTCTCCAAGTCTCCGACCACTACCTTGTATCCTTTTCCCTCTCGCTCTCATCAAAAACTTCTCACTCTGCCCCTACTCGGATGATATTGCGCCGTCCCAACCTTCGCTCTCTCTCTCCTGCTACTCTCTCCTCTTCCATCCTATCATCTCTTCCCTCTGCTCAAACCTTCTCCAACCTATCTCCTGATTTTGCCTCCTCAACCCTCCTCTCCTCCCTCTCTGCATCCTTTGATTTTCTCTGTCCCCTATCCTCCAGGCCGGCTCGGTCCTCCCCTCCTGCTCCGTGGCTCGACGACTCACTGCGAGCTCACAGAACAGGGCTCCGGGCAGCCGAGCGGAAATGGAGGAAAACTCGCCTCCCTGCGAACCTCGCATCCTTTCACTCCCTCCTCTCTACATTTTCCTCTTCTGTCTCTGCTGCTAAAGCCACTTTCTACCACTCTAAATTCCAAGCATCTGCCTCTAACCCTAGGAAGCTTTTTGCTACCTTCTCCTCCCTTCTGAATCCTCCTCCCCTCCCCCCCCCCTCCTCCCTCACTGCGGATGACTTCGTCAACCATTTTGAAAAGAAGGTTGACGACATCCGATCCTCGTTTGCTAAGTCAAGCGACACCGCTGGTCCTGCTCACACTGCCCTACCCTGTGCTTTGACCTCTTTCTCCCCTCTCTCTCCAGATGAAATCTCGCGTCTTGTGACGGCCGGCCGCCCAACAACCTGCCCACTTGACCCTATCCCCTCCTCTCTTCTCCAGACCATTTCCGGAGACCTTCTCCCCTACCTCACCTCGCTCATCAACTCATCCTTGACCGCTGGCTACGTCCCTTCCGTCTTCAAGAGAGCGAGAGTTGCACCCCTTCTGAAAAAACCTACACTCGATCCCTCCGATGTCAACAACTACAGACCAGTATCCCTTCTTTCTTTTCTCTCCAAAACTCTTGAACGTGCCGTCCTTGGCCAGCTCTCCTGCTATCTCTCTCAGAACGACCTTCTTGATCCTAATCAGTCAGGTTTCAAGACTGGGCATTCAACTGAGATTGCTCTTCTCTGTGTCACGGAGGCTCTCCGCACTGCTAAAGCTAACTCTCTCTCCTCTGCTCTCATCCTTCTAGACCTATCTGCTGCCTTTGATACTGTGAACCATCAGATCCTCCTCTCCACCCTCTCCGAGCTGGGCATCTCCGGCGCGGCCCACGCTTGGATTGCGTCCTACCTGACAGGTCGCTCCTACCAGGTGGCGTGGCGAGAAGCTGTCTCCGCACCACGTGCTCTCACCACTGGTGTCCCCCAGGGCTCTGTTCTAGGCCCTCTCCTATTCTCGCTATACACCAAGTCACTTGGCTCTGTCATATCCTCACACGGTCTCTCCTATCATTGCTATGCAGACGACACACAATTAATCTTCTCCTTTCCCCCTTCTGACAACCAGGTGGCGAATCGCATCTCTGCATGTCTGGCAGACATATCAGTGTGGATGACGGATCACCACCTCAAGCTGAACCTCGGCAAGATGGAGCTGCTCTTCCTCCCGGGGAAGGACTGCCCGTTCCATGATCTCGCCATCACGGTTGACAACTCCCTTGTGTCCTCCTCCCAGAGTGCTAAGAACCTTGGCGTGATCCTGGACAACACCCTGTCGTTCTCCACTAACATCAAGGCGGTGACCCGATCCTGTAGGTTCATGCTCTACAACATTCACAGAGTACGACCCTGCCTCACACAGGAAGCGGCGCAGGTCCTAATCCAGGCACTTGTCATCTCCCGTCTGGATTACTGCAACTCGCTGTTGGCTGGGCTCCCTGCCTGTGCCATCAAACCCCTACAACTCATCCAGAACGCCGCAGCCCGTCTGGTGTTCAACCTTCCCAAGTTCTCTCACGTCACCCCGCTCCTCCGCTCTCTCCACTGGCTTCCAGTTGAAGCTCGCATCCGCTACAAGACCATGGTGCTTGCCTACGGAGCTGTGAGGGGAACGGCACCTCCGTACCTTCAGGCTCTGATCAGGCCCTACACCCAAACAAGGGCACTGCGTTCATCCACCTCTGGCCTGCTCGCCTCCCTACCTCTGAGGAAGCACAGTTCCCGCTCAGCCCAGTCAAAACTGTTCGCCGCTCTGGCACCCCAATGGTGGAACAATCTCCCTCACGATGCCAGGACAGCGGAGTCAATCACCACCTTCCGGAGACACCTGAAACCCCACCTCTTTAAGGAATACCTGGGATAGGATAAAGTAATCCTTCTAACCCCCCCCCCCCCCTTTAAAGGATTTAGATGCACTATTGTAAAGTGTTTGTTCTACTGGATATTATAGGTGAATGCACCAATTTGTAAGTCGCTCTGGATAAGAGCGTCTGCTAAATGACTTAAATGTAAATGTAAAATGTAATGCTGTGGAGGAGAGGAGACCACCAGCAGAATATTAATCATCATGCTGAGGAGGAGAGGAGACTACCAGCAGAATTTGACTCATCATGCTGTGGAGGAGAGGAGACCACAAGCAGAATATTAATCATCATGCTGTGGAGGAGAGGAGACCACCAGCAGAATATTAATCATCATGCTGTGGAGGAGAGGAGACCACCAGCAGAATAGTAATCATCATGCTGTGGAGGAGAGGAGACCACCAGCAGAATATTAATCATCATGCTATGGAGAAGAGGAGACTACCAGCAGAATATTAATCATCATGCTGTGGAGGAGAGGAGACCACCAGCAGAATATTAATCATCATGCTGTGGAGGAGAGGAGACTACCAGCAGAATATTAATCATCATGCTGTGGAGGAGAGGAGACCACCAGCAGAATATTAATCATCATGCTGTGGAGGAGAGGAGACCACCAGCAGAATATTAATCATCATGCTGTGGAGGAGAGGAGACCACCAGCAGAATATTAATCATCATGCTGTGGAGGAGAGGAGACCACCAGCAGAATATTAATCATCATGCTGTGGAGGAGAGGAGACCACCAGCAGAATATTAATCATCATGCTGTGGAGGAGAGGAGACCACCAGCAGAATATTAATCATCATGCTGTGGAGGAGAGGAGACCACCAGCAGAATATTAATCATCATGCTGTGGAGGAGAGGAGACTACCAGCAGAATATTAATCATCATGCTGTGGAGGAGAGGAGACCACCAGCAGAATATCATGCTGTTTTTAATTATATATTTTTTTCAACTTTTCTTTAACTCTAATTTACAATGACAGCCTAGGAGCAGTGGATTAACTGCCTTGTTCAGGGGCAGAAAGACCGATTTTTACCTTGTCAGCTCAGGGATTCAATCCAGCAACCTTTCGGTTATTGGGCCAACGCTATAACCACTAAGCTACCTGCCTCCCCAATCTATCTCGCTCTCTCTCTCTCCCTCTCTCTCTCTTTCTCTTTCTCCCACTCTCTCTCCATCCCTCTCTCATCTGTGAGTTCCAGTGAATTCAGAGCCTTTTCTCATCGTGGCTCCAGGGATCTGATAATAATCTACTGTCTCACTAATTACTGACCAGAGGTCGTTACACATATATGTCAGACAGCATCAACTTTATAGATAAATGTTGTCCAGACCTCATAGTTAGATACTGAGAGAAACCTTTTCAATTTTGTGGAGGAGAGGAGACTACCAACAGAATATTACTCCCTCTCTGCTACACATCATGACTCCCCCAGAATGTGTCAGCTGACAAAACACCCGACCATCGGTTACAGGAACTCCATGAAACCAGGATATAATGTCAGAAGAGGAGGTTAGGCTTTACAGAGATGACAAGCAGGCCAACTCTCCATATGCTGACTCAACTGTTCTGCTAGCGATAGAGCAGGACTAAACCAGGCGTCATCTTTCAGGCTTATGACTTGTTTGAAAAGGTTTCTCTCAGTATCTGACTATGAGGTCTGGATGACATTTATCTAAAAAGTACATACACTCTGACATATTCTCCCATATATAATGTATGTACCACACAGATGATTTATTTGTGATTGGATACATTCTGTCTTGCTCCCACACAGTTCTGTAGTGTATTGTAGGGACATATCCAGTGTTTCCAGTGTAACGACCTCTGGTCAGTTATTAGTGATACAGTATATTAAGGCTCTGAATTCACTGGAACTCACAGATGAGAGAGGGATGGAGAGAGAGTGAGAGAAACAGAGAAAGAGAGATGGAGAGAGAGAGAGATGGGGGAGAGAGGCTAGAGAGAGAGATGAGGGAGAGAGAGAAAGATAGATAGATAGATGAGAGTGGGAGCGGTAGAGAGAAATGAGAGAGAGAGAGAGAGAGGAGAGAGAGAGAGAGAGAGGAGAGAGGGAGAGAGGAGAGAGGGAGATCAAGAGCGGCAGAGAGAGAGAGAGATGAGGGAGAGAGGGAGAGGAGAGAGGGAGAGCAAGAGACAAAGAGATGAGGGACAGAGAGAGAGCGAGAGAGAGATTGAGAGAGATGAGGGAGATAGGTAGAGAGAGAGCGAGAGTAGCGACAGAGAGAGAGAGCGAGAACGGGAGAGAGAGAGTAGCAACGAAAGAGAGCGAGAGCGGGAGAGAGAGAGAGAGGAGAGAAAGAGAGAGAGAGAGATGAGGGAGGGAGGGAGGGAGGGAGGTATTGAGGGGGACAGACTATGACCAGTGAGATGATCTAGTGAGGTTCAGATAAAGGACTGATTGAAAACCTTTCCAGAGGGGAAGGGAAATAGTTTCCCCCAGCTGAACATGGGGATGTTTTATATAGCGACAGTAGAATAGAGACCAGTGTTGCTGCTTCTTGCACGTTTAACTGCACTCTGACAGATGGCTTTCTGGGGACAAGATAGGGACAGTATATCATTATATGACGGTCATTCATCATCTTGATCAAAGGGCCCGCTCACTGTGACATTTCATAAATATACAGTAGAATAATACATCAGAGTGCTGCCACTTCGACTAAGTAAGTATGAAGGGACTATGCATGACTATACTGCCACGTCTATACTAAATCAATATGAAGGGACTATTCATGACTATACTGCCACGTCTATACTAAATCAATATGAAGGGACTATTCATGACTATACTGCCACGTCTATACTAAATCAATATGAAGGGACTATTCATGACTATACTGCCACGTCTATACTAAATCAATATGAAAGGACTATTCATGACTATACTGCCACGTCTATACTAAATCAATATGAAGGGACTATTCATGACTATACTGCCACGTCTACACTAAATCAATATGAAGGGACTATTCATGACTATACTGCCACGTCTATACTAAATCAATATGAAGGGACTATTCATGACTATACTGCCACGTCTACACTAAATCAATATGAAGGGACTATTCATGACTATACTGCCACGTCTACACTAAATCAATATGAAGGGACTATTCATGACTATACTGCCACGTCTATACTAAATCAATATGAAGGGACTATTCATGACTATACTGCCACGTCTATACTAAATCAATATGAAGGGACTATTCATGACTATACTGCCACGTCTACACTAAATCAATATGAAGGGAATATTCATGTTGTATTTTGGAGCTCAAACAAAAGCAGTCCCCACACAGCATGGACTCCATGCAGGGTTTGTAGTCAGTCCCATGGGTCTGGGCCTAATGACTATTTGAAATACGATATTGAAACCTAATCTTTCTAGAAGTTATAGTCCTGATAGCAGTTTTAATGTGGCAGTTATACATAGTTGCACAGAAACGGCACCAGATGTGAGAGTCTGGACGGGAGACAGAAATGAGACTCCATATTTTCCCTTGGTCCCTTTGTGTCTATTGTTACATGATGGTTTCCACGGTTTCCACACTGCAAGCCGTCCCTCTAAGGCCTCTCGGTTTACAGTCGTCTCCTACCACATTCTGATTCAGGGAAATTATAGAGAACACATTTAGAAAGTAGTGATTATCAACCACAGCTCTGGAGTATCCAGCAGCCAGCCTCTCCTCCACACGGTTGCAAAAGGCCTCACAACAATCATGTGTAGTGAACAATGGCCAGATACTTCAGATGGACATGTGACTCATACATGGAGGGCCGGTTTCCCTGACCCATAATCCTGGACTAAAAAGCTGTTTCAGTAGAGATTCATCTGGGTCCATGAACCCATGGCCCTGAAAACCCTAATAACTCACTCCAGTACTCTGAAAGACCAGAATACACCACTTCATTGTCCTCCAAGGAGGGAATTATTCACACAGGTTACACAAACAAATGAAAGGGAGACAAGCTTGGTTGGCTCATAGCTTACCTTTGCTCTTGCAGTCCAGCATGGGTTTGGGGAACATGTAGGTGTGGCACAAGGAGTTGGCATCAGGGTACTTCTTGATGGGAGGTGGTTTGGGCAGACTACCCTGCCCCTCCTGAGGTGTCTTCCCTGGCTGCTGGCCCTCCCCATCCTCAGGACACAGCAGCTCCGGCCTCATCTTCTTCAGCTTCTGACCTCTCAGCGAGTCCGGCTCCGAACACTTGGCATAGTTCCCTAGGTTACGGTTGCTGGGCACCTGCAGGGTCCTGACCAGGCTATCCAGCGAGCACCGGCAGTCCCAGGGGTTGTCATAGAGACGCAGATAGCGGAGGCTTGGCAAGGGCAGCAGGTGCTCCTCAGAAGCTGTCTTCATCTTGTTGTGCTGAAGAAGCAGAGTAGTGAGCTGTCCCAGCCCTGCGAACGCCTCCTCCTCCACCATGTAGAGCTCATTCTGTTGTAGATCCAGACTCTTTAGGTTCTTGAACTGGGAAAAGGTGTTGTCTCTGAGCACCTGGATCTTGTTACGGGCCAGCAGGAGGTGGTGGATGTCTTCAGGCCAGTGCTGTTGCACCCCGGTCAGCTGGCGGTCCTGACAGTCCAGGTATTTCTCTCCGGCCTCCATGTATTCCTTGCATTCAGAGGTTTGGCGTTTGACAGCATTGGCCCTGCCTTTACCCCGGGCCCTGCCCCGTTCTCTGTTCCGTCCACCCTTCCTGGGCTCAGCGGACCTGAGGAGCAGGAGGAGCAGCAGAGCGCTGATCAGCCGCATCCTGGGAGCCCCAACGCCACCACTGGGAGACGTGGGAGCGGCAAGACTGGAAGAAGAGGGAGGGAGGGAGGGGGAGAGGGATGGCCTTGTGCAATCAGAGATGGCCTTGGGTTTCTGCTGGTGCCAGGGAAGGCTGGTTACAGCTGTGTGAGAGAGAGAGAGAGTTAAGTGGAGAGTTCATTGTTCAGGAGGAGAGGGATAGGAAGGGATAGAGAGGAAGAAAGAGAGGGAGAGGAAGAATGATGGAGAGAAACAGACATAAAGCATGTTATATGATAGTCTATCAAACAGAGAGATAGTTAAAACAAGGTCATGGAACAGTGACCCATTTCCTTTGTTTCTCGGTCTTCTCTCTCAGTTCCTCTCCTCCCTTCTCCTATCTCTCAGTTCCTCTCCTCCCTTCTCCTATCTCTCAGTTCCTCTCCTCTCTTCTCCTATCTCTCTGTTCCTTTCCTCTCTTCTCCTATCTCTCTGTTCCTTTCCTCCCTTCTCCTATCTCTCTGTTCCTTTCCTCCCTTCTCCTATCTCTCTCTCTCTCTCGCTCGCTCGCTCTCTCTCTCTCTCTCTCTCTCCTCTCTCTCTCTCTCTCTCTCTCTCTCTCTCTCTCTCTCTCTTCAGTCAGTAATTCATCTGTACACCAGGCTGAAAACCTCACGAACATTCATCAAAGAGGAGGAAGTTTCCATGTATGTGTACGTCCACTCCTGTAAACATACTCTGATAAACATGACGGTGGTAAAGACCTCCCTAACTACCTTACCCTGAGGGAAGGCTATGTGTAGCTGAATGGAATTACCCTGAGTTTATTATTATCACTGGTGTTAAAGGTTAGTGTTGATGATGTACCTTGAATGCTCTTAATGATCATGTATATATTTATTAGTTATATGTATGCCATTCAAATATGGTTCCCAGGAAATATGCTTTTCTACCAGGAAAACAATAATATCTTAGTCATGACAACAGTCATTCCTCATGTTAAACTATATTGATAAGGTCCAACCCAGGTTACAGTACGGGCAAACATCAGGCAGCATCGAAACTTCCCCAGAGGAAATATTAATCCACTTTTATGGTTTAGCAATGATGACAAATCTAGCTCAACGCTATGTAGCAGTGTGTCTGGCTCTGCTTGCTGTGTGTGTGTGTGTGTGTGTGTGTGTGTGTGTGTGTGTGTGTGTGTGTGTGTGTGTGTGTGTGTGTGTGTGTGTGTGTGTGTGTGTGTGTGTGTGTGTGTGTGTGTGTGTGTTTTCACCCTCACCAGCGATGGGCCTGTACAGTATTGACTCATTAGTCCCAAGTGTGATGTGAGGCAGCAGCCACAATGTCTGCCAAACAAAACCCTACATCTCCTGCTACAGTGAGCTAGCCCAACTGTATCAACCCCCCCCCCCCCCTCCAGCCTTCCACAGTGGAACAGTCCAGTCACAGGGAGAGATGGAGAAGAGGTGGTGTAAACATTGAGTTTATAGACACAATGAGTTAGAGAATTCTTCAGTCTGAGAACACTTTGCCCTATAGTATCCTAGCAAGCTAACACGCAGCAAAGCTACACTAGTGAGATCTCAATCCTACAGTCCACTGTAGCCACTCCCTTAGGGACAATATGAAAACACGAGAGCTGTGGGTATTTCATCTGCTCCCCGAAAATAAACCATTATAACACAAAAGATGACTGCCATCTAGGGCCATTCAGACAGTCTCTCTCCACGTAAGCACTGTTAGCGCCCGTGCCTCTGCCAGTGTAAACACACACTCTCCCATGTGGAGTGCACATGGCAAAGCTTTGGACCTCTAACCCCCCCTCTGGTCTGCCCAGCTCTGGCCCAGTTCCGGCCCAACTTCGGCCCATACTCAGCCCAGCCCAATGCCCAGGCCATCTAGCTCCAGGCCCATTCAGCTATGTCAGACCAGGCTGGCATACACTCACTCACTCACTCACTCACTCACTCACTCACTCACTCACTCACTCACTCACTCACTCACTCACTCACTCACTCACTCACTCACTCACTCACTCACTCTCTCTCTCTCTCTCTCTCTCTCTCTCTCTCTCTCTCTGTCTCTCTCTCTCTCTCTCTCTCTCTCTCTCTCTTTCTCTCTCTCTCTCTCTCTCTCTCTCTCTCTCTCTCTCTCTCTCTCTCTCTCTCTGGATGAATCCCCACTTTACAGTCCGTAGTGATAGTTTAATCTGTTGTTCAGGCACCAGTGAAACACTGTACTGTTCAACTGGAAGACGCTTTATCATGCAGGTCAACTGTGTTCCTTTTCAATTCATTTTATAATATTTATGCATAAATTCTCTTTCATAAAACATTTCTCTGTTTAAGAGTCCTTCAATTGTTGTAAATGTCTTATTTAACCTTTATTTATTAGTATCTCTTTTCCAAGAGAGACCTGGTCCAATAGCAGCAGAGGGAACAAAGTTTCAGACAAAACAACTTACATACACTGACACAACGTTAAACAACACTATAGACACACATACAGCACAACACACACAGGGTTTACAAAGATAAGCTGTTGGGAAAAACCCAACTGTATTTTAACACAATAATAGCATGCTACTACAATGTGCTCTGCAGGAAAATTATATTACCAGTAAAAGTTTGAAATCTGAAAAATGTAAATAATCAATGCATTTACATACCCATGTGTCGGGAGTATCTATGTAAAACCACGCAGCAGTGGTACTGAGTAATGTCATGTCCTGCACTGTAATTCACTGGCCAACCTCCATCCCAGACCAACTCCCTGTGGTAATAACAGATGTTATATACCTCTAGCTGGAGGAGTAGCCAGGCATCAGGCATGCTGGTCAAAGCGCAAATAGGCGAATGAACCGGCCGACACAATCTGAGGGCCGTGGGGAGTGAGACTAATGCTCTGTACAGCTAGAGAGCGGGGGCTCTGCGGGGGCTCTCGGGGGCTCGCGGGGGCTCTCGGGGGCTCTCGGTGGCTCGGCGGAGGCTCGCGGGGGCTGGAGAACCCAGTGTGATGCTGCTGATAGATTTAACAGAGACAGCTGGGGTCACACAGGCGTCAACACAACACACACAGCACTGACCAATAGGAGGCAGACTGGGCTGTGTGTGCTGAGCTGTCTAGTAATGCAAAGGAAAGCATACTGTACGCTGTCGGTTCCTCGCTGTCCAACCAAAGTGCTTGAACTGAGGAACTCAGTTGATGTGAAAGAACAGCAAACACACAACCACCACACAACGTTGTCTCAACATTGACTCCAAGTAGTTGGTCTATTCTAGACTGTAATTCTTGGACAATGGATGTTGTGCAAGTGAAACACCCCAGGGGAGTGTTCTAATGCTAAAGCAGTGTAGGTAGTTCCCCTAGCAGGACCTGGACGGATCAGTGAACAGCCTCATTATAGCAGCAGCCAGCCTTAAAGCTACAGCGCAGGGTGGCTGCCTACACAGCCTGTCTCTCAGTGCTTCACTAACACAGAATAGGGCCCTGGGGATGGAAACAGAGAAGAAAGAACGTCCATAAGATGTGGTGCAGAACACAAGGACTGTACTGTACTGGAGTTTTGATTTTCATTTCCCCGTCGACCCTGCTGCCACCCAAACCAAACTCATTCCCCACCGTGGCCTGATCTGACTGAGTTTCCTTTCAGGTTGCCTGAGGTGTTCAGTCAGTGTGTCCAAAATGGCACCCCATTCCCCACGTAGTGCACTACCTCTGACCAGAGCCCTATGGGC